>NC_091285.1:725015414-725315414 GCF_032444005.1 Ranitomeya imitator | reverse complement strand
CACAGTCTGTTCAGACGTCTGTATTCTTGCCGTTCTACTTTAGTCATAGTCCTGTCGCACTGCATAGGCTCAGGTTTACTCTCAGACAATACCGCCAGATGGTGCACAGATTTACGCTCGCGCAAGCGACGACCGATCTGAATGGCCAAGGACATGGACTCATTCAAACCAGCAGGCATAGGAAATCCCACCATTACATCCTTAAGAGCTTCAGAGAGACCCTTTCTGAACAAAGCCGCTAGTGCAGATTCATTCCACAGAGTGAGTACTGACCACTTTCTAAATTTCTGACAATATACTTCTATATCATCCTGACCCTGGCATAAAGCCAGCAGATTTTTCTCAGCCTGATCCACTGAATTAGGCTCATCGTAAAGCAATCCGAGCGCCAGGAAAAACGCATCAACATTACTCAATGCAGGGTCTCCTGGCGCAAGAGAAAACACCCAGTCCTGTGGGTCGCCGCGCAAAAAAGAAATAATAATCAAAACCTGTTGAATAGGATTACCAGAAGAATGAGGTTTCAAGGCCAAAAATAGCTTACAATTATTTCTGAAGCTCAGGAACTTAGTTCTGTCACCAAAAAACAAATCAGGAATCGGAATTCTTGGTTCTAGCATCGATTTCTGATCAATAGTATCTTGAATCTTTTGTACATTTACAACGAGGTTATCCATTGAGGAGCACAGAGCCTGAATATCCATGTCCACAGCTGTGTCCTGAAGCACTCTAATGTCTAGGGGAAAAAAATGACTGAAGACAGAGCTAAGAAAAAAAAATGATGTCAGGATTTCTTTTTTCCCTCTATTGGGAATCATTGGTGCGGCTCCTTGTACTGTTATGGCTGGCAATCAGGCAACACAGCGTGCAGTAATCAGCGCACATACAGTGATCTGGCAATAACCAAAAACAATAGGACGAGCTCTGAGACGTGGAATCTCTGTAGACTGCAGTACCTGATCTATCCTCACACAACTGGAAGCAGCAGTGGATTGCGCCTATCAACTACCTATGCAACTCGGCACTGCCTGAGGAGCTGACTAGCCTGAAGATAGAAATACAAGCCTGACTTACCTCAGAGAAATCCCCCAAAGGAATAGGCAGCCCCCCACATATAATGACTGTTAGCAAGATGAAAAGACAAACATAGGAATGAAATAGATTCAGCAAAGTGAGGCCCGATATTCTAGACAGAGCGAGGATAGCAAAGAGGACTATGCAGTCTACAAAAAACCCTAAAACGAAAACCACGCAAAGGGGCAAAAAGACCCACCGTGCCGAACTAACAGCACGGCGGTGCACCCCTTTGCTTCTCAGAGCTACCAGCAAAAGTTAATAGCAAGCTGGACAGAAAAAACAGAAAACAAACTAGAAGCACTTATCTAGCAGAGCAGCAGGCCCAAGGAAAGATGCAGTAGCTCAGATCCAACACTGGGACATTGACAAGGAGCAAGGAAGACAGACTCAGGTGGAGCTAAATAGCAAGGCAGCCAACGATTTCACCAAAACACCTGAGGGAGGAAGCCCAGAGACTGCAATACCACTTGTGACCACAGAAGTGAACTCAGCCACAGAATTCACAACAGAAACCCTCCTGGGTGTGTTCGGCTTCAGGACTGAGCCGGATGAACTGGACACTTGTTTTCCTTTGCCTGAACCAAAGGCTATTTTGCTTTCTGTTGTTTTGCCACATGGTTTATGAAGCAATAAACCCAGTGAACTTTAAAGGAACACGTCTCCTGAGTGTCAGCCGTCGCAGCTGAGTGAGTGAAATCGCTACAGCCTACAAAATGGGTATGGGGTGTAGAGAGATGGTGTGTTCCACTCCAAGGTGTTCCCAAGGTTTCCTCTCCATTGCTTCGATCTTCATGCTCTCGTTTAGTAGTTGTTGGAAACTACGCTGCATTAGGCCTACAAATTGGGTATGGGGTGTAGAGAGATGGTGTGTTGCACTCCAAGGTGTTCCTCAGGTTTCCTCGCCATTGCTTAGATCTTAATGCTCTCGTTTAGTAGTTGTTGGAAACTACACTGCATTAGGCCTACAAATTGGGTATGGGGTGTAGAGACGGTGTGTTCTACTCCAAGGTGTTCTCCAGGTTGCCTTTCCTGAGCTTCTATCTTCAGGCTCTCGTTTAGTAGTTGTTGGAAACTACACTGCATTAGGCCTCAAAATTGGGTATGGGGTGTAGAGATGGTGTGTTCCACTCCAAGGTGTTCTCCAGGTTGCCTTTCCTGAGCTTCTATCTTCAGGCTCTTGTTAAATAGTGGTTAAATGCAACAACTGCATTTGGCGTACTGGTTGGTTTGGGGCCTACTAACAGTGTCTGCCGCTTCTTGCTGTTCTCCTGGTTTCCTGTCCTGAAATTCCATTTTCAGGCTCTTGTTAAGTAGTTGTTAATGTTAGACTGCATTTGGCCTACTAGTTGGGTTGGGGCCTACTATCGGTGTCTGCCACTCCTTGCTGTTCTCCTACAGTGAACAAAGCTGTGCCGCCTGTTTACTACGGTTGCCAATTTTGAACTGCATTTCGACTACTTACTGATTTGTAAAAAAGAAAGTAAAAAGCACTGGCGCTCCCGATAGTCCCTAGTGGGGAAACAAAATTGCTGAATGTAGCGTGCTGCTGGTGATTGTGACAGGTTCTGTGTAGACCTGTAAAGTATATAAAATGAAAAAGAGTGGTATTCACCTGCGCTGTCTACAAAAACGAACAATAAAATGAAAAATAGATGAATAAATGAATAAGAGAGCACTTACTTAATGAGTAATCATTGGTTATGCAGTGGATGTTGCAATGGGTCCTTAAAGTACTACCAGAATCTTAGGGGAATGAGGAGAGAAAAAAAAAAAAAGGGGGTAAATGTTTGTATTGGTGAATATAGTGAGACTAAATAGATTTATAATATATACTCACTCAGATATTAAATGGAAATGTGCAATGAAGAGACGTGATCCCTGTGTATCTGCAATTGATGCGGGTATTGTGATGACCACGGTTGCTTAATCTTCAGAGGTTTATAGTAGATGCCCCTGCTTAGATAAATGTACAACCTTTATAGGTAATGGTGGTTTTAAATAAATGTGGTCTAGTTTTCCCAGTACACAATAAACTTACTGCTGGTGGGAGTAGCACAGGATTCCGTTAGGTTAAGGTAGTAAGATGACCATCAGATGCTGGCTGACAAGGATTACTGTGATTAGAATTGATTGCCCATATGTTGAGATGAGGAGAAATGCTCCCCTAGTATGTTGGAGCACTAATATGCCGGATGCAGCGCTGAGGTAGCGGGTTAACCCTGATGAAGAGGGCCTGAGCCCTTGAAATGCATTGGTTTGCTGACTAGCTATACTAGCACACCTGTCCTCTTTAGCCCCGTAGCGTGGTGACGTCACCAGCAGCTCTGCCCACCCTCTTCGACCGCTACCTCAGCGCTGCATCCGGCCGGGGCACGCAAGGTTTCGCGGTCGCACGGCTTCTGCCGCCACTCTCTCCTTAACCCACCGCTCTGTCATAGTGGTACACCTAGCGGTGGCTCAGACTTTCCGGAACCGCTTCCCTCCGCACTCAGCAACACAGTGAGTATAGCATATTTTATGTGCACATAGCAATTGTGGCATATTAGTGCTCCAACATACTAGGGGAGCATTTCTCCTCATCTCAACATATGGGCAATCAATTCTAATCACAGTAATCCTTGTCAGCCAGTATCTGACGGTCATCTTACTACCTTAACCTAACGGAATCCTGTGCTACTCCCACCAGCAGTAAGTTTATTGTGTACTGGGAAAACTAGACCACATTTATTTAAAACCACCATTACCTATAAAGGTTGTACATTTATCTAAGCAGGGGCATCTACTATAAACCTCTGGAGATTAAGCAACCGTGGTCATCACAATACCCGCATCAATTGCAGATACACAGGGATCACGTCTCTTCATTGCACATTTCCATTTAATATCTGAGTGAGTATATATTATAAATCTATTTAGTCTCACTATATTCACCAATACAAACATTTACCCCCTTTTTTTTTTTTTCTCTCCTCATTCCCCTAAGATTCTGGTAGTACTTTAAGGACCCATTGCAACATCCACTGCATAACCAATGATTACTCATTAAGTAAGTGCTCTCTTATTCATTTATTCATCTATTTTTCATTTTATTGTTCGTTTTTGTAGACAGCGCAGGTGAATACCACTCTTTTTTATTTTACTTACTGATTTGGGCCTACTCTCTGTGTCAGCCTCTCATTCCAGTTGTCCTCCACTGCAATGCCCTCTGGTTAGTCCTGTGTTACCAATTTTGAACTGCATTTAGCCCACTTTATTCTTTGGGCCTATATCTGTGTTTCCTCCTCATCCTGCCCATTGCCCAGCCAGTGATAGATGAGTCTGCTGGTACATTGACCCATAACGCAAAATTCCCCGTGCACGCTACACAGCAAGATTGTGACCCTGCTGAAAGTCAGGTTCCTCTTCCCGCATACCATACCACCTTACACGGGGACAAAGAGGAAGGTGCAGATGAAAGTGCAGGTTCCTTCATCAGGTGGGGGGAGGAATACTAGTTGGCGACGTCACTGGCACAGGGCCTCTCATAGTATGCAAAAGTGTTGCTGCCGGTGGGAGGCGCCCCCGCCGTGCAAACACACCGCTGTACTTTGAGGGGCCCTGTGCCAGTGCCAATGCCAACTAGTGGGCCCCCCCTGCTTGCTCAGGATCACAGCACTTGCAAAGTTTAAATACTTACCTCTCCCTGCTCCACTGCCGTGACGTGTTCCAGATTTCCTGGGCCCACTAATTACTTGAACCAGCCCTACCCCCCACAACTGGATGGATCTGGATAAGTTGGAAACTTGGGCTGAAAGGTGGCAGATGAGGTTTAACAATGATAAATGTAAGGTTATACACATGGGAAGAAGGAATCAATATCACCATTACACACTGAACGGGAAACCACTGGGTAAATCTGACAGGGAGAAGGACTTGGGGATCCTAGTTAATGATAAACTTACCTGGAGCAGCCAGTGCCAGGCAGCAGCTGCCAAGGCAAACAGGATCATGGGGTGCATTAAAAGAGGTCTGGATACACATGATGAGAGCATTATACTGCCTCTGTACAAATCCCTAGTAAGACCGCACATGGAGTACTGTGTCCAGTTTTGGGCACCGGTGCTCAGGAAGGATATAATGGAACTAGAGAGAGTACAAAGGAGGGCAACAAAATTAATAAAGGGGATGGGAGAACTACAATAGTAACATAGTAACATAGTAACATAGTTAGTAAGGCCGAAAAAAGACATTTGTCCATCCAGTTCAGCCTATATTCCATCATAATAAATACCCAGATCTACGTCCTTCTACAGAACCTAATAATTGTATGATACAATATTGTTCTGCTCCAGGAAGACATCCAGGCCTCTCTTGAACCCCTCGACTGAGTTCGCCATCACCACCTCCTCAGGCAAGCAATTCCAGATTCTCACTGCCCTAACAGTAAAGAATCCTCTTCTATGTTGGTGGAAAAACCTTCTCTCCTCCAGACGCAAAGAATGCCCCCTTGTGCCCGTCACCTTCCTTGGTATAAACAGATCCTCAGCGAGATATTTGTATTGTCCCCTTATATACTTATACATGGTTATTAGATCGCCCCTCAGTCGTCTTTTTTCTAGACTAAATAATCCTAATTTCGCTAATCTATCTGGGTATTGTAGTTCTCCCATCCCCTTTATTAATTTTGTTGCCCTCCTTTGTACTCTCTCTAGTTCCATTATATCCTTCCTGAGCACCGGTGCCCAAAACTGGACACAGTACTCCATGTGCGGTCTAACTAGGGATTTGTACAGAGGCAGTATAATGCTCTCATCATGTGTATCCAGACCTCTTTTAATGCACCCCATGATCCTGTTTGCCTTGGCAGCTGCTGCCTGGCACTGGCTGCTCCAGGTAAGTTTATCATTAACTAGGATCCCCAATTCATTATTTCTGACACCTGACTTGATGAGTGTAGATCTGCTTTGTATTATACCTCCATCATCTCTTCAGTCTACGTCCAATAGATACTGCAGAACAGAATCTGGACGTAATGACGTCAACTACCTTTCCACTGACAGCATAAGTGGTTTTTACAGGAAATGTATAGGAGAATCGGTCAAGATAGCAAAACACTAATTTTATTAACAAAAAATATTATTAAAATTTAAAACATAACTGGTACAGAAATTTTACACAATATTGTCTTGCCATGCCACACGTCCAATATCTGAATCAAAATAGGCAGCAAATTGGTTCCACATATGGCCAACTTCAACAGTAGACCGCAGCGGGTGATGGTGGTAATCTGGCAATGGGTTTGCAACTGGTTCATCCAGTTCAATGTTGGGTCGCTCCTTAGCCATTATGTAATTGTGGAGAACCACACAGGCTTTGACCACCTCATCGACTGTCTCCATTTTTAGTTTAATGGCTGTCGCAAGAATGCGCCATTTTGAGACTAGAATCCCAAAGGTACACTCCACTGTTCTTCGGGCCCTGGTCAGTCTGTACTTATAAATCCTTTTAGTGTGGTTCAAGTCCCGACTGGAATATGGCTTCAGTAGGTTTTCACACATCTGAAAGGCCTCATCCCCAACCATAACAAATGGCATCGGTGGACCTTGAGTGTTGGGGAGGGGTCATGGCCGTGGAAAATAAAATTTCTTCCATACACACATCGGCCCATATCCGAGTTATTATCTGTGAGTTATTCCCATAGCCAAAAGCTCCAATGTCCACGGTGATGAAGCGACAGTCAGCATCTGCTATTGCCATGAGCACAACTGAAAAATATTTTTTGTAGTTGAAGTACTCCGATTCCATAAAGGAAAATACAAATAATACATGGCAGACCAATAATAATTGACTGGCATTTGTTTAGAATTATTATGCACCTTAATGTAACCAGCAGACGTTCCTCTGGTGGAATCGCTCTACGGAGCAGGGTGTCCTGTCTCCGGATGCCTCCTTGGACATGACCAAGCAATTCCCGGAAAGAGTCTTGAGACATCCTGGTATATTCCTGGAATTTGTCCGGGTTGGCATTGAGCTCGCTATATAGCGTGTGATAGGCTCCACGGCTCTCCCGAAGTTCAATAATGGGGTGTCTCCAAAAACGCTGACACCGTGTCCTTCTCTGTCGTTGTCTATTTCTTTGTTGCTCCCAAGCAAACGCACAGGCAAGAAACAGCTTGATGCTTAAATCCAGGTTGAAATAAAATCTCTCCATGTGAAGATCCATCATGACACAGGATACAGGAGCAAACTGTGAAGATTTCAGCAGTCCTAGGGTCTATATATAGATATCCCATAATACACGCCCACTGTAGTCCCATTGGCGGTGTCTGGTTATCTAGATTTTGTTCCTGTTAAATTTTTCACCATGCGTACAGAAAACGCAAAGGCATGCAAAATGCATGGAAAAGCGTGAAAACGCCGTGGTTTTTAAACGCATGCGTTAACGTATGCATCTAAAAAACGCTGCGCTTGTACGCGTTTCAATGCGGTTTTTCCTGCATTTGCGGTTGCGGATTGAACGCTGCGGATTCTAACGCAAATGTGAAACTAGCCTTAGGCGTTTGTATATCAGTCAGATACGGTAGGTAGCTAGTGTCCAGTGTAGCTGTTAAATTTACCTTCCAGCGCATTTTTTTTTCTTTTTTTCGGCCATACTGAGGTGCACAAACAAATCCAGCAGGGCACGTGTTGTGCACTGCTTCTATTGTGATCGATGCACGAGTATAGCATTCTAATTCACATGTAGCTAGTGAAAAAATATCCCACCTTGTAATTTAGTGCTGTGGTGAAATAAAACTGTCTGCAGACCTAAGGTACATAAAAAAAAAAAAAAGTTATAATTTTTCAGTTGCAAAAAGTTAGACAAACGGCTGTATCACACATTGTCATTTGTTTGGGTTGAACTTAAGCTGTAGAGGCCTGATACATAGGCCACAAACAAATTCTACTGTTCTTAACATCATACATTATGGGACCTGACTGTAAAATTTGTAGCATCTAGTGTGTTATAGAGGCCTGATCCAGAGGCCACAAACAAATTCTTCTGTTCTTAACATCATACAGTAAGGGACCTGACTGTAAAATAGTTTGTAGCATCTAGTGTGTTATAGCGGCCTGATCCAGAGGCCACAAACAAATTCTTCTGTTATTAACATCATACAGTAAGGGACCTGACTGTAAAATAGTTTGTAGCATCTAGTGTGTTATAGAGGCCTGATCCAGAGGCCACAAACAAATTCTTCTGTTATTAACATCATACAGTAAGGGACCTGACTGTAAAATAGTTTGTAGCATCTAGTGTGTTATAGAGGCCTGATCCAGAGGCCACAAACAAATTCTGTTATTAGCATCATACAGTAAGGGACCTGACTGTAAAATAGTTTGTAGCATCTAGTGTGTTATAGCGGCCTGATCCAGAGGCCACAAACAAATTCTTCTGTTATTAACATCATACAGTAAGGGACCTGACTGTAAAATAGTTTGTAGCATCTAGTGTGTTATAGAGGCCTGATCCAGAGGCCACAAACAAATTCTGTTATTAGCATCATACAGTAAGGGACCTGACTGTAAAATAGTTTGTAGCATCTAGTGTGTTATAGCGGCCTGATCCAGAGGCCACAAACAAATTCTTCTGTTCTTAACATCATACAGTAAGGGACCTGACTGTAAAATAGTTTGTAGCATCTAGTGTGTTATAGAGGCCTGATCCAGAGGCCACAAACAAATTCTGTTATTAGCATCATACAGTAAGGGACCTGACTGTAAAATAGTTTGTAGCATCTAGTGTGTTATAGCGGCCTGATCCAGAGGCCACAAACAAATTCTTCTGTTATTAACATCATACAGTAAGGGACCTGACTGTAAAATAGTTTGTAGCATCTAGTGTGTTATAGAGGCCTGATCCAGAGGCCACAAACAAATTCTGTTATTAGCATCATACAGTAAGGGACCTGACTGTAAAATAGTTTGTAGCATCTAGTGTGTTATAGCGGCCTGATCCAGAGGCCACAAACAAATTCTTCTGTTCTTAACATCATACAGTAAGGGACCTGACTGTAAAATAGTTTGTAGCATCTAGTGTGTTATAGCGGCCTGATCCAGAGGCCACAAACAAATTCTTCTGTTATTAACATCATACAGTAAGGGACCTGACTGTAAAATAGTTTGTAGCATCTAGTGTGTTATAGAGGCCTGATCCAGAGGCCACAAACAAATTCTGTTATTAGCATCATACAGTAAGGGACCTGACTGTAAAATAGTTTGTAGCATCTAGTGTGTTATAGCGGCCTGATCCAGAGGCCACAAACAAATTCTTCTGTTGTTAACCCCTTAATCCCCGAGGGTGGTTTGCACGTTAATGACCGGGCCAATTTTTACAATTCTGACCACTGTCCCTTTATGAGGTTATAACTCTGGAACGCTTCAACGGATCTTGGCGATTCTGACAATGTTTTCTCGTGACATATTGTACTTCATTTTAGTGGTAACATTTATTCGATATAACTTGCGTTTATTTGTGAAAAAAATGGAAATTTGGCGAAAATTTAGAAAATTTCGCAATTTTCCAACTTTAAATTTTTATGCCCTTAAATGACAGAGATATGTCACGCAAAATACTTAATAAGTAACATTTCCCACATGTCTACTTTACATCAGCACAATTTTGGAACCAAAATTTTTTTTTGTTAGGGAGTTATAAGGGTGAAAAGTTGACCAGCAATTTCTCATTTTTACAACACCATTTTTTTTTAGGGACCACATCTCATTTGAAGTCATTTTGAGGGGTCTATATGATAGAAAATACCCAAGTGTGACCCCATTCTACAAACTGCACCCCTCAAGGTGCTCAAAACCACATTCAAGAAGTTTATTAACCCTTCAGGGGTTTCACAGGAATAAAAATGAATATTTAACTTTTTTTCACACAAAATTTATTTCAGCTCCAATTTGTTTTATTTTACCAAGGGTAATAGGATAAAATGGATGCCAAACTTTGTTGTACAATCTGTACTGAGTACGCTGATACCCCATATGTGGGGGTAAACCACTGTTTGGGCGCATGGCAGAGCTCGGAAGGAAAGGAGCGCCATTTGACTTTTCAATGCAAAATTGACAGGAATTGAGATGGGACGCCATGTTGCGTTTGGAGAGCCCCTCATGTGCCTAAACATTGAAACCCCCCACAAGTGACACCATTTTGGAAAGTAGACACCCTAAGGAACTTATCTAGATGTGTGGTGACCACTTTGACCCACCAATTGCTTCACAGAAGTTTATAATGCAGAGCCGTAAAAATAAAAAATCATATTTTTTCACAAAAATGATCTTTTCGCCCCCAATTTTTTATTTTCCCAAAAGTAAGAGAAGAAATTGGACCTCAAAAATTGTTGTCCAATTTGTCCTGAGTACGCTGATACCCCATATATGGGTGTAAACCATTGTTTGGGCGTATGGCAGAGCTCGGAAGGGAAGGAGCGCCATTTTACTTTTCAATGCAAAATTGACTGGAATTGAGATGAGATGCCATGTTGCGTTTGGAGAGCCCCTGATGTGCCTAAACATTGAAATCCCCACAAGTGACACCATTTTGGAAAGTAGACCCCTTAAGGAACTTATCTAGAGGTGTGGTGAGCACTTTGACCCAACAAGTGCTTCACAGAAGTTTATAATGCAGAGCCGTAAAAATAAAAAATCATATTTTTTCACAAAAATGATCTTTTCGCCACCAATTTTTTATTTTCCCAAGGGTAAGAGAAGAAATTAGACCACAAAAGTTGTTGTGCAATTTGTCCTGAGTACGCTGATACCCCATATGTGGGGTTAAACACTGTTTGGGCGCATGACAGAGCTCGGAAGGAAAGGAGCGCCATTTGACTTTTCAGTGCAAAATTGACTGGAATTGAGATGGGACACCATGTTGCGTTTGGAGAGCCCCTGATGTGCCTAAACATTGGAACCCCTCACAAGTGACACCATTTTGAAAAGTAGATCCCTTAAGGAACTTATCTAGAGGTGTGGTGAGCACTTTGACCCAACAAGTGCTTCACAGAAGTTTATAATGCAGAGCCGTAAAAATAAAAAATCATATTTTTTCACAAAAATGATCTTTTCGCCACCAATTTTTTATTTTCCCAAGGGTAAGAGAAGAAATTAGACCACAAAAGTTGTTGTGCAATTTGTCCTGAGTACGCTGATACCCCATATGTGGGGTTAAACACTGTTTGGGCGCATAGCAGAGCTCGGAAGGGAAGGAGCGCCATTTGACTTTTCAATGCAAAATTGACTGGAATTAAGATGGGACACCATGTTGGTTTGGAGAGCCCCTGATGTGCCTAAACATTAAAACCCCCCACAAGTGACACCATTTTGGAAACTAGACCCCCTAAGGAACTTATCTAGATGTGTTTTGAGAGCTTTGAACCTCCAAGTGTTTCACTACAGTTTATAATGCAGAGCCGTTAAAATAAAAAAAAATTTTTTCGCAAAAATTATTTTTTAGCCCCCAGTTTTGTATTTTCACAAGGGTAACAGAATAAATTGGACCCCAAAAGTTGTTGTCCAATTTGTCCTGAGTACGCTGATACCCAATATGTGGGGGGGAACCACTGTTTGGGCGCATGGCAGAGCTCGGAAGGGAAGGAGCGCCATTTGGAATGCAGACTTAGATGGATTGGTCTGCAGGAGTCACGTTGCATTTGCAGAGCCCCTGATGTACCCAAACAGTACAAACCCCCCACAAGTGACCCCATATTAGAAACTAGACCTCCCAAGGAACTTATCTAGATGTGTTGTGAGAACTTTGAACCCCTAAGTGTTTCACTACAGTTTATAACGCAGAGCCGTGAAAATAAAAATTCTTTTTTTTTTTTCACAAAAATGATTTTTTGGCCCCCAGCTTTGTATTTTTACAAGGGTAACAGAATAAATTGGACTCCAAAAGTTGTTGTCCAATTTGTCCTGAGTACGCTGATACCCAATATGTGGGGGGGAACCACTGTTTGGGCGCATGGCAGAGCTCGGAAGGGAAGGCGCGCCATTTGGAATGCAGACTTAGATGGAATGGTCTGCAGGAGTCACGTTGCATTTGCAGAGCCCCTGATGTACCCAAACAGTACAAACCCCCCACAAGTGACCTCATATTGGAAACTAGACCTCCCACGGAACTTATCTAGATGTGTTGTGAAAACTTTGAACCCCCTAGTGTTTCACTACAGTTTACAACGCAGAGCCGTGAAAATAAAAAATCCTTTTTTTTCCCACAAAAATGATTTTTAGCCCCCCAAATTTTTATTTTCCCAAGGATAACAAGAGAACTTGGACCCAAAAAGTTGTTGTCCAATTTGTCTCGAGTACGATGATACCCCATATGTTGGGGTAAACCCCTGTTTGGGCGCACGGGAGAGCTCGGAAGTGAAGGAGCACTGTTTTACTTTTTCAATGCAGAATTGGCTGGAATTGAGATCGGACACCATGTCGCGTTTGGAGAGCCCCTGATGTGCCGAAACAGTGGAAACCCCCCAATTATAAATGAAACCCTAATCCAAACGCACCCCTAACCCTAATCCCAACTGTAACCCTAACCACACCTCTAACCCAGACACACCGCTAACCCTAATCCCAACTGTAACCCTAACCACACACCTAACCCTGACACACCCCTAATTCTAATCCCAACCCTAATCCCAACCGTAAATGTAATCCAAACCCTAACCCTAGCCCTAACCCCAACCCTAGCCCTAACCCTAATGGGAAAATGGAAATAAATACATTTTTTTTAATTTTATTATTTTTCCCTAAGGCTAGGTTCACATTGCGTTAGGGAAATCCGTTTAGCGCTAGCGGATTGCGCTAACGCAATGTCTTTTTAGGTGTCGTGTTTAGTGGTCGCGTTAACGTCCCCGCTCTGGAAGATCGGGGATCGGACCTCGGGCGCGCCGCGGACGCTGCAAGCAGCGTCCGAGGCGCGCCACAAAAGAACGGCACCTTGCTAGCGCGAGCCGAAAATGGCACGCTCTAGCGATGCGCTACACCCGAAAATCACATTGCTGTCAATGGGTGTGCTAACGGACCCGTTGCACGGCGTTAATTGTGACATTTTCGCCATGCAACGCTGTCCGTTAGCGTTAACCCATTAACGCAATGTGAACCTAGCCTAACTAAGGGGGTGATGAAGGGGGGTTTGATTTACTTTTATAGCGTTTTTTATATCGGATTTTTATGATTGGCAGCCGTCACACACTAAAAGACGCTTTTTATAGCAAAAAAGTTTTTGCATCTCCACATTTTGAGACCTATAATTTTTCCATGTTTTGGTCCACAGAGTCATGTGAGGTCTTGTTTTTTGCGGGACGAGTTGACGTTTTTATCGGTTACATTTTCGGACACGTGACAGTTTTTGATCGCTTTTTATTCCGATTTTTTGTGAGGCAGAATGACCAAAAACCAGCTATTCATGAATTTCTTTTGGGGGAGGCGTTTATACCGTTCCGCGTTTGGTAAAATTGATGAAGCAGTTTTATTTTTCGGGTCAGTACGATTACAGCGATACCTCATTTATATATTTTTTTTAATGTTTTGGCGCTTTTATACGATAAAAGCTATTTTATAGAAAAAAAAATTATTTTGGCATCGCTTTATTCTGAGGACTATAACTTTTTTACTTTTTTGGTTATGATGCTATATTGTGGCTCATTTTTTGCGGGACAAGATGACGTTTTCAGAGATACCATGGTTATTTATATCCGTCTTTTTGATCGCGTGTTATTCCACTTTTTGTTCAGCGTTATGATAATAAAGCGTTGTTTTTTGGCTCGTTTTTTTTTTTTTTTTCTTACGGTGTTCACTGAAGGGGTTAACTAGTGGGCCAGTTTTATAGGTCGGGTCGTTACGGACGCGGCGATACTAAATATGTGTACTTTTATTGTTTTTTTGTTTTTTTTTTAGATAAAGAAATGTATTTATGGGAATAATATATATATTTTTTCTTCTTTATTTAGGATTTTTTTTTTTTTTTTTTTACACGTGTGAAAATTTTTTTTTTTACTTTTTCACTTTGTCCCAGGGGGGGGACATCACAGATCACCGATCTGACAGTGTGCACAGCACTCTATCAGATCGGTGATCTGACATACAGCCGGGCAGGATTAGAGCTGCAGCTGCAGCCTGATCCTGACCCGGAAGTGCTCCCTGCAGGACCCGGATGCAGCCCGGCGGCCATTTTGGATCCGGGGACTGCAGGGAGAAGACGTTCGGTACACGGTGAGCACATCACCGTGTACCGATCGTCTCAGGGAAGCCCGCAGGGAGCCCCCTCCCTGCGCGATGCTTCCCTGCACCGCCGGCACACCGCGATCATCTTTGATCGCGGTGTGCCGGGGGTTAATGTGCCGGGAGCGGTCCGTGACCGCTCCTGGCACATAGTGCCGGACGTCAGCTGCGATAGGCAGCTGACACCCGGCCGCGATCGGCCGCGCTCCCCCCGTGAGCGCGGCCGATCGCATATGACGTACTATCCCGTCACTGGGAATTAAGTCCCAGGTCACCTGGACGGGATAGTATGTCTTATGGGATTAAGGGGTTAACATCATACAGTAAGGGACCTGACTGTAAAATAGTTTGTAGCATCTAGTGTGTTATAGCGGCCTGATCCAGAGGCCACAAACAAATTCTTCTGTTATTAACATCATACAGTAAGGGACCTGACTGTAAAATAGTTTGTAGCATCTAGTGTGTTATAGCGGCCTGATCCAGAGGCCACAAACAAAATTCTTCTGTTATTAACATCATACAGTAAGGAACCTGACTGTAAAATAGTTTGTAGCATCTAGTGTGTTATAGCGGCCTGATCCAGAGGCCACAAACAAATTCTTCTGTTTTTAACATCATACAGTAAGGGACCTGACTGTAAAATAGTTTGTAGCATCTAGTGTGTTATAGCGGCCTGATCCAGAGGCCACAAACAAATTCTTCTGTTATTAACATCATACAGTAAGGGACCTGACTGTAAAATAGTTTGTAGCATCTAGTGTGTTATAGCGGCCTGATCCAGAGGCCACAAGCAAATTCTTCTGTTCTTAACATCATACAGTAAGGGACCTGACTGTAAAATAGTTTGTAGCATCTAGTGTGTTATAGCGGCCTGATCCAGAGGCCACAAACAAATTCTTCTGTTATTAACATCATACAGTAAAGGACCTAACTGTAAAATAGTTTGTAGCATCTAGTGTGTTATAGTGGCCTGATCCAGAGGCCACAAACAAATTCTTCTGTTTTTAACATCATACAGTAAGGGACCGGACTGTAAAATAGTTTGTAGCATCTAGTGTGTTATAGCAGCCTGATCCAGAGGCCACAAACAAATTCTTCTGTTATTAACATCATACAGTAAAGGACCTGACTGTAAAATAGTTTGTAGCATCTAGTGTGTTATAGCGGCCTGATCCAGAGGCCACAAACAAATTCTTCTGTTTTTAACATCATACAGTAAGGGACCGGACTGTAAAATAGTTTGTAGCATCTAGTGTGTTATAGCGGCCTGATCCAGAGGCCACAAACAAATTCTTCTGTTTTTAACATCATACAGTAAGGGACGGGACTGTAAAATAGTTTGTAGCATCTAGTGTGTTATAGCGGCCTGATCCAGAGGCCACAAACAAATTCTTCTGTTCTTAACATCATACAGTAAGGGACCGGACTGTAAAATAGTTTGTAGCATCTAGTTTGTTATAGCGGCCTGATCCAGAGGCCACAAACAAATTCTTCTGTTCTTAACATCATACAGTAAGGGACCTGACTGTAAAATAGATTGAGACATAAACCAGGCAACATGATGGTTTGACGGGAAGCATTAAATTGTGGAAACAGGACCCAAAACCAGAAAATATACCAACTCCATAATAAGAATGAAATACGGAGAAAAAGGCGTATATAGGTAAAAAGATACTTTATTAATAGGTATACAAAAGTAAATAATAGATATAGACAATAAAAAGACAAAGGGATGTAAATGATAAGTTGAGTTCTAATGTTTCTAGATGGCGTGGCCCTGGGGATAGGTCACACCCTAGATACAGGAATTTGTCCTATTCACAATCAAAATCTACATCTATGAGATCCAACACACCCTATGACATCTCTACCTCGCGGCAATCCAACAATCCCTCTGGAGAGTCTACAGCTTCTGCCTCCCCTGCCCAAAAGGTGGTCACATGACAAACTACTACACTGCTTGCAGAATTATTAGGCAAGTTGTATTTTAGAGGATTATTTTTATTATTGATAAACAACTATGTTCTCAATCGACCTGAAAGACTCATAAATATCAAAGCTTAATATTATTGGAAGTTGGAGTTTTTTTTTTTTTTAGATTTGGCTCTTAGGAGGATATCTGTTTGTGCAGGTAACTATTACTGTGCAGAATTATTAGGCAACTTAATAAAAACCAAATATATTCCCACCTCACTTGTTTATTTTCACCACGTAAACCAATATAACTGCACAAAGAAATAAACATTTCTGACATGCAAAAACAAAACCCCCAAAAATGAGTGACCAATATAGCCCCCTTTCTTTATGATGACACTCAACAGCCTCCATCCATTGATTGTCAGTTGCTTGATCTGTTTATTATTATTATTATTATTTATTTATTTCTATAGCACCATTAATTCCATGGTGCTGTACATGAGAAGGGGTTACATACAAAATATAAATCTCACTTACAGTAAACAAACTAACAATGATAGACTGGTACAGAGGGGCGAGGACCCTGCCCTTGCGGGCTTACATTCTACAGGATTATGGGGAAGGAGACAGGAGGTCGGGGGTTGCAGTAGCTCCGATGGTGTTGGGGTGGCCGTGTGGTCTTTACAGGCTGTAAGCTTCTTTGAAGAGACGGGTTTTCAGGTTTCTTTTTAAGGATCCAAAAGTAGTGGAACCAGATGTGTTGGGGCACTGAATTCCAGAGGATGGGGGATATTCGGGAGAAGTCTTGGAGGCGATTGAGTGAGGAGCGAATAAACGTGGAGGAGAGGAGGAGGTCTTGGGAGGACCGGAGATTACGTGAGGGAAGATATTGGGAGATTAGTTCAGAGATGTATGGAGGAGACAGGTTATGGATGGCTTTGTAGGTCAGTGTTAGTAATTTGAACTGGATACGCTGGGAAATTGGGAGCCAGTGAAGAGATCTGCAAAGAGGTGAAGCAGGAGTGTAGTGAGGAGAGAGATTAATTAGTCGGGCAGCAGAGTTAAGGACGGACTGGAGGGGTGCAAGAGTATTAGAAGGTAGGCCACAGAGGAGGATGTTGCAGTAGTCCAGGCGGGAGATGATGAGGGCATGCACGAGCATTTTGGTAGAGTGTGGGTTGAGGAAAGGATGGATTCTGGAAATATTTTTGAGCTGGAGGCGACAGGAGGTGGCGAGAGCTTGGATGTGCGGTTTAAAGGACAGGGCAGAGTCAAGGGTTACTCCGAGGCAGCGGATTTTGGGGACAGGGGAAAGTGTGATTTCATTTATTTTGATAGATAGATCAGGTAGGGAAGATATGCGTGATGGAGGAAAGATAATGAGTTCAGATTTGTCCACATTGAGTTTGAGGAAGCGAGAGGAGAAGGAGGAGGATATGGCTGATAGACACTCTGGGATTCTGGAGAGCAGAGAGGTGACATCTGGGCCAGAGAGGTAGATCTGAGTGTCATCGGCATATAGATGGTACTGGAAGCCATAAGTCCTTATGAGTTGTCCCAGGCCGAGTGTATAGATTGAGAAGAGTAAGGGTCCTAGGACAGAGCCTTGATGGACTCCAAGAGAGAAGGGGTGAGATGAAGAGGTGGTATGGGAGTAGGAAACGCTAAATGTGCGGTTGGCAAGGTATGAGGAGATCCAGGATAGGGCGAGGTCTTTGACCCCAAAGGAAGAGAGGATCTATAGTAGGAGGCAGTGGTCAACTGTGTCGAAGGCAGAGGACAGGTCTAGGAGGAGGAGTATAGAGAATTGTCTGTTAGCTTTGGCTGTAAGTAAGTCGTTAATAATTTTGGTCAGGGCAGTCTCAGTGGAATGGTGGGGATGGAAGCCAGATTGTAGGTTGTCAAAGAAAGAGTTAGATGCAAAGTGAGAGGAAAGTTCAGCATGGACATGCTGCTCAAAGAGTTTGGAAGCAAATGGGAGCAAAGATATGGGGCGATAGCTGGACATAGCGTTCGGGTCAAAGGATGGCTTTTTGAGGATAGGTGTGATTGTGGCATGTTTGAAGGCAGAGGGGAAGGTACCAGAAGTTAGTGAAAGGTTGAAGAGAGAGGTTAGGGATGGGATTAGTGTGGTGGTGAGGTTGGGGAGGAGGTGGGATGGGATGGGGTCAAGTGCACAAGTGGTGAGGTGTGATTTGGAGAGAAGATGAGCAAGCTCCCCTTCAGTGATTTTGGAGAGTGAAGTTATGGGATTTGGGCACTGGTCTCTCATACAAAGGGGTTGTGGTGGTTGGACAACAAAGATTTGCCTTGTTTGGTCTATCTTATTTTTGAAGTGCGCAGCAAAGTCCTCGGCAACTATTAGGGAACTCGGAGGGGGCAGTGGTGGGCGGAGGAGGGAGTTAAAAGTGTTGAACAACTGTTTGGGGTTGTGGGAAAAGGAAGATACGAGGGTTGTGAAGTAGGCCTGTTTAGCGGAGGTGAGAGCTGATTTGAATGCCAGTGTTGCTTGTTTGAGTGCAGGGAAATCATCTTGTGAATGTGTTTTCTTCCAACGCCATTCTGCAATTCTGGATACTTTCCAAAGCTTTTTAGTGATGTTATTGTGCCAGGGTTGTCTATTCTTTCGTCGCACTCTGCTATGCATGACAGGGGCGACTGTGTCAATAGCTGATGCAAGCGTGGCATTGTAGAAAGCAGTGTCTGTGTCATGGAGTGAGGATATAGAGGACAGTGGTAGGATAGAGTCAGAGAGTGTGTTGGTGTCTACGTGTGCGAGGTTCCTGCGTGGATGCGCATGGTGCTGGACATGGGTGACAGGTGAGGAGGACAGGGATGAGAAAGTGAGTAGATGGTGGTCAGAGGGAGAGGGGAGGTTGCAAAGTTAGATAGGGAGCATAAACGGGTGAAGACCAGGTCTAATGTGTGTCCGTCTGTGTGGGCGGCTGAGGAGGACCACTGAGTAAGTCCAAAGGATGAAGTAAGGGACAGGAGTTTGGAGGCTGCTGACTGGTGGGTTTATGATCAACATTGCGTGCAGCAGCCAAAACAGCCTCCAGACACTGTTCCGAGAGGTGGGCTGTTTTCCCTCCCTGTAGATCTCACATTTTATGATGGTTCAGATCAGGTGAACAAGGGGGCCATGTCATTATTTTTACTTCTTTGAGACCTTTACTGGCCAGCCACGCTGTGGAGTAGTTGGAGGCATGTGATGGAGCATTGTCCTGCATGAAAATCATGTTTTTCTTGAACGATACCGACTTCTTCCTGTACCACTGCTTGATGAAGTCTTCCAGAAACTGGCAGTAGGTCTGGGAGTTGAGCTTCACTCCATCCTCAACCCAAAAAGGTCCCACAAGTTCATCTTTGATGATCCCAGCCCATACCAGTCCCCACCTCCACCTTGCTGGTGTCAGTCGGAGTGGAGCTCTCTGCCCTTTACTGATCCAGGCTCTGGCCCATCTATCCGGCCCATCAAGAGTCACTTTCATTTCATCAGTCCATAAAACCTATGAAAAGTCAGTCTTCAGATATTTCTTGGCCCTGTCTTGACGTTTTATCTTATATTTCTTGTTCACAGGTGGTGGTTTTTCAGCCTTCCTTACCTTTGCCATGTTCCTGAGTATCGCACACCTTGTGCTTTTGTTACTCCAGTAACGTTGCAGCTCTGAAATATGGCGAAACTGGTGGCAAATGGCATCTTGGCAGCTTCACGCTTGATGTTCCTCAATTCATGGGCAGTTATTTTGAGCCTTTTTTGCCCAACACGCTTCTTGCGACCCTGTTGGCTATGTAAGGAGGTGGAACACAAGAAGAGTCCGGGGGCGGTTACCTTCTCTGCTCCATGTCTTGAACCATTGAGCTGTGCTACAGGTTCCCCGGGGGTTCAAAACACCCCATGAAAGAAAACATCACAGTAATTATAACATTGAGTCTAATATAGAAACACTGCGATGTTAATGGACATAACTGGAAATGTCGCAAAAACCGAAATATAACGAAGACCAAACAACGACAGAAAACTTCCAAAGTAGTTTACATAATAAACATTCAATTTTATTAGAAAGACCAGATACAGATGACAAAAGGAAGGAGAGGGGGATACATCCACTCGCACATGTCAAGAATAGGATGCCCATGCAAGATTGCCTTGCGCATGCGTGTACTACGGAGGACAGAGAATGAACTTCAATCCAATATTTCAGCCAGTGGCAATTAGAGGAGACGGCAGCTGTATTGTGGGAACAGCGGGAGCCAGTGTGGCGGGTGCATGTGCCCTATACTGTCCAATGTGGAAGGTCTGGCTGGGCAGGCACTTGTGCTGAGAAGCTGACACAAAGGAACGGAAGTGTCAGCAGAGGCACCTGGAGGGAGGGGGGCAGGGGAAGCCATGTAAACAGAGCAAGAGAATGGAAAAGGCCCTGGGGGGAAGGATAGTGTGTCAATGGAGAAGCTGTATAGACTAGATCAGTAGAAAATGAGACAAAAACCGAGAAAAAGTGGAAGGGATGAATATAGAAGGAAGAGTGTCTAAGAGTTGAAATAAAAATAGAATAAAAATGAAAATAAAAGCGAAGATGAAAAGTAATAATACTGGAAAAATAATGGGGGGAAAAAAAAGAAAGGAATAGGCATGAACTGAACTGTTCATGGATAGGGATGGATAGAAAAAAATTAGATAGATAAAACTAGTAACATAGTAACATAGTAACATAGTTAGTAAGGCCGAAAAAAGACATTTGTCCATCCAGTTCAGCCTATATTCCATCATAATAAATACCCAGATCTACGTCCTTCTACAGAACCTAATAATTGTATGATACAATATTGTTCTGCTCCAGGAAGACATCCAGGCCTCTCTTGAACCCCTCGACTGAGTTCGCCATCACCACCTCCTCAGGCAAGCAATTCCAGATTCTCACTGCCCTAACAGTAAAGAATCCTCTTCTATGTTGGTGGAAAAACCTTCTCTCCTCCAGACGCAAAGAATGCCCCCTTGTGCCCGTCACCTTCCTTGGTATAAACAGATCCTCAGCGAGATATTTGTATTGTCCCCTTATATACTTATACATGGTTATTAGATCGCCCCTCAGTCGTCTTTTTTCTAGACTAAATAATCCTAATTTCGCTAATCTATCTGGGTATTGTAGTTCTCCCATCCCCTTTATTAATTTTGTTGCCCTCCTTTGTACTCTCTCTAGTTCCATTATATCCTTCCTGAGCACCGGTGCCCAAAACTGGACACAGTACTCCATGTGCGGTCTAACTAGGGATTTGTACAGAGGCAGTATAATGCTCTCATCATGTGTATCCAGACCTCTTTTAATGCACCCCATGATCCTGTTTGCCTTGGCAGCTGCTGCCTGGCACTGGCTGCTCCAGGTAAGTTTATCATTAACTAGGATCCCCAAGTCCTTCTCCCTGTCAGATTTACCCAGTGGTTTCCCGTTCAGTGTGTAATGGTGATATTGATTCCCTCTTCCCATGTGTATAACCTTACATTTATCATTGTTAAACCTCATCTGCCACCTTTCAGCCCAAGTTTCCAACTTATCCAGATCCATCTGTAGCAGAATACTATCTTCTCTTGTAAAAAGAGGAATTGAAAAAATAGATGTTTGCAGTTCAAAAGATGTAAATCAATGAAGATAAAAAATAAGTAACAAATAAGAGATGAAAAATATTAAGAAAAACAAAGATCGGTGTAAAAATGAAATAAAAAATAAAGATAAGAAAATCAAAGATGAAAAATAAAATGAGGAAAATAAAAAATAAAAATAAAATAAAGAATAAAAATGAGAAAAATGGATACTTACTCCTGGAGGGTATAGTAGGTAATGCAAGTCAGAGTGCCTGCAAGTACAGAGACAAATTAGTACATGCAAGACAAAGAAGGTCAGAATGTTGTACACAAGTCCGCCAATATAAGAATATGTGCATCATAGATTACATAATAGGCAATGTATTGAATATTCCTGCAAATGAAGATATGTTAGCAAAAGCATGTAAAAAGAGGCAAATCACAGGGTAACAGGAGAACAGGAGATCCGGGTCCCCAGGAACCATCAGTGCAACACCAGGTCAAGTTCCCTGTTTAGGCCCTTAGGTGTAAGGGTCTGTAAAGTATAGATCCAAAATGATTCCCTTTCTTTTAGGCGATTGACAAAGTTCCCGCCATGTCTTGGTTTGTCAATCTGCTCAAGGACCTGGAATCGTAGTTGAGACATCGAATGGTTTGCAGATGCAAAATGATGAGGGAGAGGGAGCCAAGTTTTCTTACAACGTATCGTAGATTTGTGACTTGATATTCGGTCACGAATATGTTGAGTTGTTTTGCCAACATAAAGTAGGCCACAAGGGCATTTGATGACACAGATAACGTTATTTGAGTCACATGTTAAAAACCCTCTAATTGGATACTGTTTGCCAGAGTGTGGAAGGGTGATCACTAGTGTTGAGCATTCTGATACTGCAAATATCGGGTATCGGCCGATATTCGCGGTATCAGAATTCCGATACTGAGTTCCGATACTTTTGCAATATCGAATACCGGAATCGGAAGTTCCCATAATACTTTGAGCCAGTTTGATTTAATTCAGCCAATATGGAATCCTAAGAAGTGTGGGCACATCCTGTTCTGCATGGTAGGCATGTAACTACTGGCTGTTATGAAGGCAATCCAGTAACACAGTGTGCCAGTAATCAGAGCACATACAGTGATCTGACAAAAACCCAAAAACAATAGAACGAGCTCTGAGACGTGGAATCTCTGTAGACCGCAATACCTGAACCTATCCTAAACACAACTAAAGGCAGCTGTGGATTGCGCCTGACACTACCTATGCAACTCGGCACAGCCTGAGGAACTGACTAGCCTGAAGATAGAAATACAAGCCTGACTTGCCTCAGAGAAATACCCCAAAGGAAAAGGCAGCCCCCCACATATAATGACTGTTAGCAAGATGAAAAGACAAAACGTAGGGATGAAATAGATTCAGCAAAGTGAGGCCCGATATTCTAGATAGAGCGAGGATAGCAAAGAGAACTATGCAGTCTACAAAAAACCCTAAAGCAAAAAACCACGCAAAGGGGGCAAAAAGACCCACCGTGCCGAACTAACGGCACGGCGGTACACCCTTTGCGTCTCAGAGCTTCCAGCAAAAACGAATAGACAAGCTGGACAGAAAAAAACAGCAACAAAAGCAAAGAAGCACTTATCTAAGCAGAGCAGCAGGCCACAGGAAAGATCCAGAAGCTCAGATCCAACACTGGAACATTGACAAGGAGCAAGGAAGACAGAATCAGGTGGAGTTAAATAACAAGGCAGCCAACGAGCTCACCAGAACACCTGAGGGAGGAAGCCCAGAGACTGCAATACCACTTGTGACCACAGGAGTGAATTCAGCCACAGAATTCACAACAACTGGCATGGCTATGATTGGCTGCTGAAATGATGTCATGATGCACTATAAAAGCCGCCGCCGCCATTTTGGGTTCACTCTGCTGTGAATTCAGTTAGGGACAGGACGCTGTGTTCTGACTGAGGGCCAGTTTGAGATATCGATATGCTTCATTGTGCTTTACCCAGGCTACTGTAGCAACCGCTGTGTGAGAACCTTTTTTTTGCCTTGCAGCGCTGTTCACAGCTGTCCGCAAGGTCTCTCTGTGTGTGAGTGCAGCTCACTCTGTAATCTGTTCTGCAGCCACATCTGGTTGTAGTTCCCTCAGCATGCATCACTGCCTCATACTGTTACATAGTCCTTTTTTTGCATTTGTGCTGCTGCACATTTTTGCTGATTTCTCCTATTGTGTTTCCATCTGTATCCAGCTAGATTGCGTGCAAACACTATATAGGAGTAGATAGAGGAGCTTTTCTGCAGCCTTGCAGCGTCGTTCACGGCTGTCTGCAAGGTCTGTGTGTGTGAGTGCAGCTCTCGCTGCAGTGTGTTCTGCAGCCACATCTGGTTGTAGTCCGCTCAGCGTGCGTCACTGCCTCATACATTGTCCTTTTTTTCATTAGTGCAGCCCATTTTTCCTGATTTCTCCTGTTAGTGGTGTGTTTCCATCCGTATCCAGCTAGATTGCGTGCACTATATAGGAGTAGATGGAGGAGCCTTTCTGCAGCCTTGTGCCCTGCAGCCCCATCCAGATTAGTATTAGCCTATTTTTTGGAGCCTCATCTATTGCATTGTAGGTTACCTTCCTGCATTGTAATAGCTACAAAAAGTTTGTGATACTATCAGTTTTACATCTTTGGGCACATCCATTTTTTTGTCCAAAAATAAACCTAAATAAAGTTCTCCAAACACTCCACTTTACAGTTGTGTAGGCCACATTAGCTCATATTAAAGTCTAGTCCACACTTTATAAAATTAGTGTTTCTTATACCTGTTAGCAGCTGTTCAGGAATAAGCACACTAAGCCCTTAGTACTTTTCTGCCTATCTTTATCAGTCTACCAAGATGAAGAAGGCAGGGAGTAAGGCACATGGTCGTGGAGTTTCTGCAGGGAGAGGACGTGGGGATTCTGTGCCTGCTGCGGGCACCAGTGACTCAGCATCCCCCAGTTTTACCAGGGAACAGTCCTTTATGCGCAGCTTTGTAGGAGCTCGCCGTACCCCACTGCTGTGGGATGAACAAATTGAAGCCATTGTCAGACGGATGGCAGCTAACGCATCGAATTCAATTAGTGCCACATCCTCTCAGGTCAAGAGCACTGAAGAGCACCCATCTGTCTCTTCACCACCTGCCAAATTGCCCAGGCAGTCAGAGAGCCCTGGACAGGAGCCATCTCTACTTCTGTTCTCTGAATCTCTTGGCTTGGAAAGAGGGGGTCAGCCAAGCAGCATTCGAGAAATGGAAGAAGAGGCAGTATGCAGTGATGCGCAACTGGTTTGTCTCTCTGAATCTGAAGAGGCGGGTGGGCCAGTGCCTACAGTCAGCACACCTCAGTACACATCTGATGATGAGACTCAGGTGCCACTTTCTGGTGCGTACTGTGCTGCCGAGACTACCCAGGAGAAGTAGTTGTTGGAAGAGGGTAGTGTAGATGATGAGGTCCTTGACCCATCATGGCGTGAGGTACAGGAAGGTGGTGGGAGCCGCTCTGAGGAAGAGATTCCCCGAATGACCCAAAAAGGAAGGAGAGGGAGGGGGCAGACTGTGTGACCTGTAGCCTCCACTTCGGCACCCATTAGGAGTATGCCTCTTCCAAAACCCAAAATGGGCGCTTCCAAGACTTGCAGTGCCTGGTCCTTTTTTGACACAGTTGCAGATGACAGTGTGAGGATGACAGATGACACCACGTTCCCTGTCATCCTCACACTCCCAGCCCAGTCTACAGCCATTGGTAGCACAGGCATGGGAGAAAAGGCGGCCATTCTCGGCAAACCACCCACGAGCACAGGCTCTGAATGCTGGCATTGCAAAACTACTGTCCCTTAAAATGCTGTCATTCAGGCTGGTGGAGACTGACACTTTCCGTAACTTCATGGCATTGGCAGTCCCACAATACAACGGGCCCAACCACTTTTATTTCAGCAGGCAAGCCGTCCTTGCCCTGCAAAAGCATGTGGAGGGACACATAAAACACGCGCTACTGAATGCCGCCAGTAGAAAGGTCCACCTGACCAGCGATGCATGGACCAGTAACCATGGACAGGGACGATACCTTTCCCTCACTGCCCATTGGGTAAATGTTGTGGAGCCGGGTACAGATCTCGCAAGTAGTGCTGTACGTGTTCTGCCAACTCCAAGGATTGCAGGAATCCAGTCTGTACACATTGACTCCTCCTCATACTCCAGTTCCTCTGAATCAGCGCTGCAGGAGCCGTCACGGTCTACCTCCACATGGACACGTGAACGCTTACCTGTTACGACCGATATAAGCACAGCCGTGGCCAAACGTCAACAGGCCATATTGAAATTAATTTCTTTGGGGAATCAAAGCCACACAGAGCAGGAGCTCTGGAATGCCATCAAGCAGGAGAGCGACGTGTGGTTTGTGCCAGCGAATCTCCAGCCAGGCATGGTAGTGTTTGACAATGGCCGAAATCTGGTGGCAGCGTTCCAGCATGGCAAGTGTAATGGGGAAAACCGTGCTGGGGTGGACGCTGGCTGGAACTGCTTGGTTACATGGGCGCATGTAAAATCTCACGGCTTCTCCACGTATTTTCAGTCTGACAACACTTTATTCACAGGACACAGAATATATCACACAGATACAGAGGGCAGGCCAATAGAAAAGCAGCAGGCCAGACATACATTACAATAGCCGCAGGGGGTCAGAGCCTGCCGATATTTACTGTGGGAATTACAAAGGTGGGGGGAGGACAGAAGGGGGATATCTTGTCCCCTCTGCCCTGGGGCGCAGCCTCTGGGCTGATGCATCTCACATGGAACCTATTATATACTGTATACATATAACTCAACATATTCTGGGTGCTGTGGGGTTCCGTAACACGTAACACAGCTCCCATTTTCAGCGACGCGATCGGCATACACAGTCTGATCTGTTATGATCAGGTGGCCTTGGAGCAGCATGAAATGACCTTCGCTGGAGCAGTGGCAACTTTACTGACCGCAAACCCTGATCCTATCAACGCAACTAGAAGTAGCCGTGGGGTGTGCCTAACCAGACCTAGACACCTCGACACAGCCTAAGGACTAAATATCCCTAAAGATGGAAATAGGAAAAACTCTCTTGCCTCAGAGTAGACCCCCAAAGGTTAGGTAGCCCCCCACAAATAATGACTGTGAGTAGGAGAGGAAACGACACACGCAGACAGAAAACAGAGATAAGCAAAGGAGGCACTTCTACCTAGATAGGAAAGGATAGTACAGGATACTATGTGGTCAGCATAAAACACTACAAAATATCCACAGCAGAAAAATACAAAAACTCCACGACCTAACTAAAGGTGTGGAGAGTATATCTGCGACTCCAGCGAGTCCAACTAGACTGAGAAAAACATCAGGCACAGTTTAGCAGGAACAAAATAGAAACAAGATAAGCACAGAAAATAAACACACAGCAGTGTGTCTAAAAAAATGAAGAAAACACTTATCTTAGCTGAATTGGCAGCAAGCAGGAAGGGCCAGGCAGAGGACCAACACTTCCAAAGGAACATTGACTACTGGCAAGGACTAATGAGTCCTGCACAGCTAAATACCCCAGTCCGAATTGCAATTAGCAGAAACACCTGTCCAAGACTTCTGCTCAGGTATAACTGCATTACCATCAACAACCACCGGAGGGAGCCCAAGAGCAGAATTCACAACAGTACCCCCCCCCTTGAGGAGGGGTCACTGAACCCTCACCAGAGCCCCCAGGCCGGTCAGGACGAGCAAGATGAAAGGCACGAACCAAATCAGCGGCATGGACATCAGAGGCCGAAACCCAAGAATTATCCTCCTGGCCATAACCCTTCCATTTGACAAGGTACTGAAGCTTCCGCCTCGAAAAACGAGAATCCAAAATCTTCTCAACCACATATTCCAACTCCCCATCGACCAACACAGGGGCCGGAGGATCAACAAAGGGAACAACGGGCTCCACATATTTCCGCAACAAAGATCTATGGAAGACATTATGGATAGCAAAAGAAGCCAGAAGCGCCAGACGAAAAGACACCGGATTAATAATCTCAGAAATCCTATAAGGACCAATAAACCGAGGCTTAAACTTAGGAGAAGAAACCTTCATAGGAACATGACGGGAAGACAACCAGACCAGATCCCCAACCCGAAGCCGGGAACCAACACACCGACATTGGTTAGCAAAATGTTGAGCCTCCTCCTGAGACAACACCAAATTGTCCACCACCTGAGCCCAAATCTGCTGCAACCTGTCAAACACAGAATCCACACCAGGAAAGTCAGAAGACTCAACCTGCCCAGAAGAAAAACGAGGATGAAAACCAAAATTACAAAAAAAAAGTGAAACAAAAGTAGCCGAACTAGCCCGATTATTAAGGGCAAACTCGGCCAATGGCAAAAAAGCCACCCAATCATCCTGATCAGCAGACACAAAGCATCTCAAATAAGTCTCCAAAGTCTGATTAATACGCTCGGTCTGGCCATTTGTCTGAGGATGAAATGCAGAAGTAAAAAAGACAAATCAATGCCCAGCCTAGCACAAAAGGCCCCCCAAAACCTAGAAACAAACTGGGAACCTCTGTCGGACACAATATTCTCAGGAATACCATGCAAACGGACCACATGCTGAAAAAACAACGGAACCAAATCAGAAGAAGAAGGCAATTTAGGCAAAGGCACCAAATGAACCATCTTAGAGAATCGGTCACAAACAACCCAGATAACCGACATCCTCTGGGAAACAGGAAGATCGGAAATAAAATCCATAGAAATATGCGTCCAGGGCCTCTCAGGGACCGGCAATGGCAAAAGCAACCCACTAGCACGGGAGCAACAAGGCTTGGCCCGCGCACAAGTCCCACAGGACTGCACAAAAGACGGCACATCACGCGATAAAGAAGGCCACCAAAATGACCTACCAACCAAGTCTCTGGTACCAAAAATGCCAGGATGACCAGCCAACACAGAACAGTGAACCTCAGAAATCACTCTACTAGTCCATCTGTCAGGAACAAACAGCTTCCCCACAGGACAACGATCAGGTTTGTCAGCCTGAAATTTCTGAAGAACCCGTCGTAAATCAGGAGAAATGGCAGAATGGACCACCCCTTCCTGCGAAATACCGACTGGTTCCAAGACCTCAGGAGAATCAGGCAAAAAACTCCTAGAGAGGGCATCAGCCTTAATATTCTTAGAACCCGGAAGGTACGAGACCACGAAATCAAAACGAGAAAAAAACAAGGACCATCGAGCCTGTCTAGGATTCAACCGTTTGGCAGACTCGAGGTAAATCAGATTCTTATGATCGGTCAAGACCACAATACGGTGCTTAGCTCCCTCAAGCCAATGTCGCCACTCCTCAAACGCCCACTTCATAGCCAACAACTCCCGATTGCCGACATCATAATTGCGTTCAGCAGGCGAAAACTTACGGGAAAAGAAGGCACACGGTTTCATTAAGGAACCAACAGGATCCCTCTGAGACAAAACAGCCCCTGCCCCAATCTCAGAAGCGTCAACCTCAACCTGAAACGGAAGAGAAACATCCGCTTGACGCAACACAGGAGCAGAAGTAAAACGATGTTTAAGTTCCCGAAAGGCAGAGACAGCCGCAGGGGACCAATTCGCCACATCAGCGCCCTTCTTTGTCAAATCAGTCAAGGGTTTAACCACGCTGGAAAAATTAGCAATGAAACGGCGATAAAAATTAGCAAAACCCAAAAATTTCTGAAGGCTCTTCACGGATGTGGGCTGAATCCAATCATGAATGGCCTGAACCTTAACCGGATCCATCTCTATAGACGAGGGAGAAAAAATAAAGCCCAAAAAGGAAACCTTCTGCACCCCAAAAAGACACTTAGACCCTTTCACAAACAAGGCATTGTCACGAAGGATCTGAAATACCATCCTGACGTGTTCCACATGAGACTCCCAATCATCGGAAAAAATCAAAATATCGTCCAAATATACAATCAAGAACTTATCAATATAAGTCCGGAAAATATCATGCATGAAGGACTGAAAAACAGATGGAGCATTAGTGAGCCCGAATGGCATCACAAGGTATTCAAAATGGCCCTCGGGCGTGTTAAACGCAGTTTTCCATTCATCACCCTGCTTAATACGAACAAGATTATAAGCCCCCCGAATGTCAATCTTAGTAAACCAACTAGCTCCCTTAATCCTAGCAAACAAATCGGAAAGCAAAGGTAAAGGATATTGAAACTTGACCGTGATCTTATTCAAGAGTAGTGTTGAGCATTCCGATACCGCAAGTATCGGGTATCGGCCGATATTTGCGGTATCGGAATTCCGATACCGAATTCCGATACTACCCGCGTATCGGATACCGGAATCGGAAGTTCCCAGAATTCAAACAGAGCGCAGCAGCCAATGAGGAATGATTGGAAGTGTGGGCACATCCTGTTTAGCATGGTGGGCATGTAAGTACTGGCAAGGCTGTGATTGGCTGCTGAAATGATGTCACTCTGCACTATAAAAAACGCTGCCGCCATTTTGCGCTCACTCTGCTGTGATTTCAGTTAGGGACAGGACGCTGTGTTCTAACTGAGGGCCAGTTGAGCTAGCTAATTGCTTTATTTTCCTTTCCAAAGGCTAATTTAGCAAAACGCTGTGTGTTCTTCACTGTTCACCTTGCTCTTGCCTTGCAGTGCTGTTTTCACAGCGTTCTGCAAGGTCTCTGTGTGTGTGTGTGTGTGTGCAGCTCACTCTGTAGTCTGTGTGCAGCCATATACCCGGTTGTATTCAGCTCAGGGGGGGTTCACACTGCCTCACACAGTTGTCCTTTTTTGCTCATAGTGCAGCCTGCTGCACATTTTTTCTCAAATTTCCTATTAGTGTTTTTCCACCCGTCTCCAGCTAAATTGTGGAAAAACACTACATAGGATAACCTAGAGGGGGGTTTTTGGGCCTTGCAGCGCCGTTTACGGCTGTCTGCACGGTCTCCGTGTGAGCCCAGCTCGCCCTGTAGTCTGTGTGCAGCCATAGCTGGTTGGATTCAGCTCAGGGTTCGTTACTGGCTCATACCTTGAGAAAAATTTTCCTTTCTTTCAAATAGTGCAGCCTGTTTAAAAATTTAAAAAAAAATTCCCTATTAGTGTTTTTCCACCCGTCTCCAGCTAAATTGTGGAAAAACACTACATAGGATAACCTAGAGGGGGGTTTTTGGGCCTTGCAGCGCCGTTTACGGCTGTCTGCACGGTCTCCGTGTGAGCCCAGCTCGCCCTGTAGTCTGTGTGCAGCCATAGCCGGTTGGATTCAGCTCAGGGTTCGTTACTGGCTCATACCTTGAGAAAAAATTTCCTTTTTTTCAAATAGTGCAGCCTGTTTAAAAATTTTAAAAAAATTCCCTATTAGTGTTTTTCCACCCGTCTCCAGCTAAATTGTGGAAAAACACTATATAGGATAACCTAGAGGAGGGTTTTTTGGCCTTGCAGCGCCGTTTACGGCTGTCTGCACGGTCTCTGTGTGAGCGCAGCTCGCCCTGTAGTCTGTGTGCAGCTATAGCCGGTTGGATTCAGCTCGGGGTGCGTTACTGCCTCATACCTTGAAAAACAATTTCCTTTTTTTCAAATAGCGCAGCCTGTTTAAAATTTAAAAAAAAAAATTCCTATTAGTGTCTTTCCACCCGTCTCCAGCTAAATAGTGGAAAAACACTACATAGGATAACCTAGAGGAGGATTTTTTGGCCTTGCAGCGCCGTTTACGGCTGTCTGCACGGTCTCCGTGTGATTTAAACTAGCTCTGTAGCCCGATCTGCACAAAAAAAAAGTAAAAGTTCACCAAACACAACTTAACACTTGTGTAGGCCACATTTGAAAAATAATAAAGTTTAGTCCACACTTTACAACATTAGTGTTTCTTACACCTGTTAGGAGGAGCATTTCAGGAATAAGCACGCTAAGGCCTTAGTACTTTTCTGCTTATCTTTATCTGTCAACCAAGATGAAGAGGGCGTGGGCGCGGAGCAGGGAGAGGAGCAGGGAGAGGACGTGGTGATTCTGTGCCTGCTGCGGGCGCCGGTGACTCGTCGTCACTCAGTTTCAGCAGGGAACAGTCCTTCATGCGCAGCTTTGTCGGAGAGCGCCGTGCACCGCTGCTGCGTGAAGACCAAATTGAAGCCGTTGTCGGGTGGATGGCAGCTAACGCCTCGGCATCGACTTCAGTTAGTGCCACATCCTCTCAGGCACAGAGCACTGGAGAGCAGCCATCTGTCTCTTCACCACCTGCCAAATTGGCCAGGCAGTCAGAGAGCCCAGGACAGGAGTCGTCTCTACTTCTGTTCTCTGAATCTCTTGGCTTGGAAACAGGGGGCCAGCCAAGCAGCATTGGAGAAATGGAAGAAGAGGCAGTGTGCAGTGATGCCCAACAGCTTTGTCTCTCTGACTCTGAAGAGGCGGGTGGGCCAGTGCCTCCGGTGACCACAGCGCAGTACGCATCTGATGATGAAACTCAGGTGCCGCTTTCTGATGCGTACTGTCCTGCCGAGACTACCCAGGAGGAGCAGTTGGTGGCAGAGGGTAGTGGAGATGATGAGGTCCTTGACCCATCGTGGCGTGAGGAACAGGAAGGTGGTGGGAGCAGCTCTGAGGAAGAGCTTCCCCTTACGGGCCAAAGAGGGAGAGGGAGGGGGAAGACTGCGGAGCCTGTAGCCTCCACTTTGGCACCCGTTAGGAGCCTGTCTCTTTCCAAAGCCAAAAAGGGCGCTCCCAAGACTTGCAGTGCCTGGTCCTTTTTTGACACAGTTGCAGATGACATTTGTTTTGTCAAATGCAAGCTGTGTCATCAGAAAGTAAAAAGAGGTAAAAGTGTCAGCAACCTCAATACCACAAATATGTGGAAACATGTGCGGACCAGGCACGCGGTGGAGTTACAGAAACACAGTGAAGACGTAGGCCAACCAACAGCGGCAGCTACCACCTCTTCATCTCGTGTTGCCTCTTCCTCCACTGTTGTCCAGAGACCTAGTGTAATTCCACCCACAGCACCACCTTCCCAGTCATCCTCACACTCCCAGTCTACTCTACAGCCATCGGTAGTACAGGCATGGGAGAAAAGGCGGGCATTCTCGGCCAACCACCCCCGAGCACAGGCTCTGAATGCAGGCATTGCCAAACTGTTGTCCCTGGAAATGCTCTCGTTCAGGCTGGTGGAGACTGACAGCTTCCGTGACTTGATGGCATTGGCAGTCCCACAGTACAAGGTGCCCAGCCGCTTTTACTTCAGCAGGCAGGCTGTCCCTGCCCTGCACAGGCATGTTGAGGCAAGCATAAAACATGCGCTACTGAACGCCGTCAGTAGCAAGGTCCACCTCACCACCGATGCGTGGACCAGTCAGCATGGACAGGGGCGATATGTTTCCCTCACTGCCCATTGGGTTAATGTTGTTGAGCCAGGTACAGATCGTGCGAGTGGCGCAGGACGTGTCCTGCCCACTCCAAGGATTGCAGGAATCCAGTCTGTACGCATCGACTCCTCCTCTTACACCAGTTCCTCAGATTCCTCTCTGCAGGATCCGTCACAGTCCACCTCCACATGGACCCGTGAACGTTTACCTATGACCGACATGAGCACAGCCGTGGCCAAACGTCAGCAGGCCGTCTTGAAACTAGTTTCATTGGGGCATCGAAGCCACACAGCGCAGGAGCTCTGGAATGCCATCAAGCAGGAGAGCGATGTGTGGTTACTGCCAGCGAATCTCCAGCCAGGCATGGTAGTGTGTGACAATGGCCGAAATCTGGTGGCAGCTTTGGCCCTTGGCAACCTCACTCACATCCCATGTCTGGCACATGTGCTCAATTTGGTTGTGCAGAGTTTTCTGAGGGACTATCCGGATCTTGATGCCCTGCTGCACAAGGTCCGCCTAGAGTGTGCTCACTTGCGGCGTTCCAGCTTGGCCAGATCCCGCATTGCTGCTCTGCAGCGCCGATTCCGCCTTCCGGAACACCGCATCATATGTGACCTACCTACCCGGTGGAATTCCACGTTACATATGTTGGAGCGGTTGTGTGAGCAACAGCAAGCAGTTATGGAGTACCAGCTGCATCAGGCGCAAAGAAGTCGCAGTCAGCGCCGATCAGACTTCACAACCACAGAGTGGGCCACTATGAAGGACGTCTGCCAGGTTTTGCGTCCTTTTGATTATTCCACGCGGATGGCAAGTGCAGATGATGCACTAGTCAGCATGACTGTCCCCCTTATCTGCCTGCTTCAGCAAACTTTGCAAGGGTTAAGGGATGATGTTGTGGAAGAGGTGGAGGATGAGGAGTCACCTTTTCCATCAGCTTCTGGAGAGTCAGCGCCACGTGGTTCCTCACAAAGGGGTACGCAGGGGCCAATTTGTGAGGAGGATGAGGAGGAGTCAATGGAGGAGGAAGAGCTCCGTCCAGAGGAGGGAGCGAAACAATTGTCCAGTGGTCAGTGTGTACAGCGAGGGTGGGGTGATGACGAGCGGGCAGAGATCATGTCTCAAGCAGGGGACAGCGTTTCTGGGCCAGTTGGCACTCTGCAGCACATGGTGGATTTCATGCTGCAGTGCCTGAGAAACGACCGCCGCATCGACCACATTCTCAACATGCCTGATTATTGGGTGTTCACCCTCCTCGATCCTCGCTACCGGGACAACGTCCAAAACCTCATCCCTGCGTTGACCCGGGAGCGTAAATTGCGGGAGTACCACGACACACTGGTGAATTCCATCATCTTCTCCTGTCCAACTGAGAGGAGTGCTGCTAGTGCTTTACAAAGCAGCTCAGTGCGTCGAGGCAGTGGGGGAGGCTCTGCCCAAAGAGGGAGCAGAAGCAGTGCCTCTGCCCAAGGCAAGCCCAGTATGGCACAACTCTGGCACACTTTTGTGTGCCCGCCCCAAATGTCTACACCATCACCGGCGGCTCCAGTCAGCAGGAGGCAACGGTTCCGTCAGATGGTGACAGACTACATGGCTTGCCCTCTTACTGTACTCCCAGACGGCTCTTCCCCGTTCAAGTTTTGGGTCTCTAAGCTGGATACATGGCCAGAGCTAAGCCAGTATGCATTGGAGGTGCTGGCTTGCCCTGCGGCTAGTGTCTTATCGGAACGTGTCTTTAGTGTCGCAGGTGGTGTACTAACAGACCGTCGCATGCGACTATCCTCCGATAACGTTGACCGGCTTACTTTCCTGAAAATGAACCAGGCCTGGATCTCGCAGGAATTTGCCACTCCTCTGCCTGATTAAGTAATTGGGTGTCATCCAGGTCTCCTGCTGTGTTCATCTTTCTACCACCTGAACTGCTATTCCTGGGCTCCAACACCGCCAGTTGCGGCTCAGAAGTGCAGGCTGCACAGTAAAAACATACGACCCAGTGTTATTGGGTTTCAGTAACGTCAGCTGATCCCCAGCTGTGTAGCCGGCAATGTGTCCTGCGACCGCCACGCTGGCACAACAACCTAAATGTAAGGGAACCTGTTCCCCCCCCCCCCCCCGTCGTTTGTTACTGAAAGAGCCATCTTGTGCAGCAGTAATGCTGCACAAGGAAAAGGTAGCTCTTTTTTTTTAGCTCCTTGCACACGCAGAACTTAACACTTATAAAATGTGTTCACTGATACCGTTATACTGTCCCGGAGCTGGGACTTTCCTTCGCAATGTGACGCAGCACAGCCGTCATTCCTACCCCCTTGGTGCCATGCGCTGCCTCCTCAGCGTTGTTTTAAGCTGTCACGGAGCCTGCGCTGTTCTGTTATCCCTTGGGCATGCCCTATTTGCGCTGCCTGTCTTCTGACATAATTTGGTGTCAGGCTGGCTGCGCCTGTGCAGCCGCGCTGCCCGAGATCCCGCCTCGCTGTGTCTTCTGATTGAGTCACACTGCGGGCCTGGGATCCATGGGCATGCGCAGTGCATATCTTCCCCTCGGGCTCTCGCTCATTTCCCTCCGCCTTCTTTAGACTGTGCGCCGTCAGCTGATCCCTAATAGCATGCCACGGCCGTGACACCGCACAGTCTGAAGAATAGGGAAGGAGGGGAGTGAGAGTCGAGGATATGCACTGTGCATGTCCATGGTTCCAAGGCCCGCAGTGGGATTACGTTGGACGAGACTGCGAGGTGGGATCTGGAGCAGCGTGGACGCACAGGCAGTGACAGCCTGACACCAAATTATGTCAGAAGACAGGTAGCAATAATTGGGCATGGCCAAGGGCTAACAGAACAGCGCAGGCTCCGTGACAGCTTAAAACAACGCTGAGGAGGCAGCGCACGGCACCAAGGGGATAGGAATGACAGCTGTGCTGTGTCCCATTACGAAGGAAATTCGCACCTCCGGGACGGTTTAACGGTATAAGGGGACACATTTTTAGTGTTTACTTCGGTGTTTGCAAGGAGCATAATTAAAAGAACCACCTTTTCCTTTTGCATCGTTAGTGCTGCACAAGATGGCTCTTTCAGCTACAAATGTCTTGGGGGGGTTAAAGGTTCCCTTTCAACTTGCTCCAATCAGGCTTCGGCCTACACTCTGTTCCTCTGCTCCTCCTGCTGTCCCTGGGCTCTAACACCGCCAGTTGGTGCCTGGAAGTGCTGTGTGCACAGTCAACAGTCGCTCCTCTGTTATTGGGGTTCAGTAACGTCAGCTGATCCCCAGCTGTGTGTGCGGCAATACCTCCAATCTGCTCCTCCTGCTGTCCCTGGGCTCTAACACCGCCAGTTGGTGCCTGGAAGCACTGTGTGCACAGTCAACAGTCGCTCCTCTGTTATTGGGGTTCAGTAACGTCAGCTGATCCCCAGCTGTGTGTGCGGCAATACCTCCAATCTGCTCCTCCTGCTGTCCCTGGGCTCTAACACCGCCAGTTGGTGCCTGGAAGTGCTGTGTGCACAGTCAACAGTCGCTCCTCTGTTATTGGGGTTCAGTAACGTCAGCTGATCCCCAGCTGTGTGTGCGGCAATACCTCCAATCTGCTCCTCCTGCTGTCCCTGGGCTCTAACACCGCCAGTTGGTGCCTGGAAGTGCTGTGTGCACAGTCAACAGTCGCTCCTCTGTTATTGGGGTTCAGTAACGTCAGCTGATCCCCAGCTGTGTGTGCGGCAATACCTCCAATCTGCTCCTCCTGCTGTCCCTGGGCTCTAACACCGCCAGTTGGTGCCTGGAAGTGCTGTGTGCACAGTCAACAGTCGCTCCTCTGTTATTGGGGTTCAGTAACGTCAGCTGATCCCCAGCTGTGTATCCGGCAACGTGTCATGCGACCGCCACGCTGGCACAACTAAAATGCAAGGGGACCTGTCCCCCCCCCCCCCTAGGCGTTTGTTACTGAAAGAGCCACCATGTGCAGCACTAATACTGCACAAGGGAAAGGTCGCTCTTGAAATTATGCTCCTTGCAAACGCTGAACTACACACTCATGTAATGTGTCCCCTCACACCGTCCAACCGTCCCGGAGGTGGGACTTTCCTTTGTAATGTGACGCAGCACAGCCGTCATTGCTACCCCCTTGGCACCGTGCGCTGCCTCCTTAGCGTTGTTTGATTCCGTCATGGACCCTGCGCTGTTATGTTATCCCTTGGCCATGCACAGTTTGCGCTGCCCGTCCTCTGACATCATTTGTTGTCGTCCTGGCTGCGCCTGTGCGTCCACGCTGCCCGAAATCACACCTCGCAGTGTCGTCTAATGTGATCCCACAGTGGGCCTGGTATCCATGGCCATGCGCAGTGCATCTACTAGCCTCTCACTCCCCTTCTTCACGCTTCTTCAGACTAGGCGGCGTCAGCTGATCCCTAATAGCATGCCACGGCCGTGACGCCGCACAGTCTGAAGAAGCAGGAAGGAGGTGAGTGAGAGGCGATGATATGCACTGCGCATGCCCATGGATCCCTGGCCCGCAGTGGGACTACATTAGATGACACTGCAAGGTCGGATCTCGGGCAGCTTGGACGCACAGGCACTGCCAGCCTGACACCTACATGATGTCAGAAGACGGGCACCGCTAACTGTGCATGGCCAAGGGATAACATTACAGCGCGGGCTCCGTGACAGAACCAAACAACGTTGAGGAGGTGGCGCCCGGCACCAAGGGGGTTGGAATGACGGCTGTGCTGTGTCACATTACAAAGGAAAGTCCCACTTCCGGGATGGTTTGACGGTGTGAGGGGACACATTATATGAGTGTGTACTTCAGCGTTTGCAAGGAGCATAATTTTCGGAGCCACCATTTTCCATGTGCAGTATTACTGCTGTACAAGATGGCTCTTTCAGCAGCAAATGCCTGGGGGGGGGGGGGGGGGTTAAAGGTTCCCTTTCAACTTGCTCCACTGCAGGCTTCGGCCTACACTCTGCTCCTCTTTGATTCCCTGGGTTTCAACACTGTCAGTTGCCACCTGGAAGTGTTGTCTACACAGAAAAAACAGTAGGTGATGTGTCAGTGGGGTTCAGCACCGCCAGCTGTTCCCCTGCTGTGTAGTCGGCAACGTGTCCAGCACAAGCCACGCTGGCACAACAGAACAAAAGCTGCCACCAGTGCAGGCTTCGGCCTACACATTGCTCCTCTCCTCCTCCTGCTGACCCTGGGCTCAAACACCGCTAGTTTTTGCCCGGAAGTGCTAGCTGCACAGAGAAAAACACCAGCCAATGTGTTAGTGGGGATCAGCAACGCCAGCTGTTCCCCTGCTGTGTAGCCGGCAACGTGACCTGCAAACGCCACGCAGGCACATGAACTGAAATTAAAGGGAACCTGGCCCCACCCCCCCAGGTGTTTCTATGTATAACAGCCACCTAGTACAGCAGTACTGCTGCATTTGTACAAGGTGGCTGACTTTTTCTCCTTGCCCACGTGGAACTCAACACGTACAAAATGTGTCTCATTGAGACCATTCCACTGTCCCTGAGGTGTGACTTTCCTTTCTAATGATACGCAGCACCCCCCTTGGTAGCGTTTCCCGTCTTTTGTCATCATGGTTAGCTGGCTGCGCCTGTGCATCCGCCCTGCTAGAAACAACGCCCCTCGTTGTCATATTTATTTTGTCAGCGAGGGTGTGGTTTATGGGCACGAGCAGTGCATATGTTCGCCTGTCTTAACTCATCTCCTTCCGCCTTCTTCAGACTGTGCGGCCTCCTGGCCGTGGTAGGCGATAAGGGATCAGCTGAGGCCGCCCAGTCTGAAGCAGGTGTAAGGACATGTGTGAGCGGCAAACCTATTTACTGCACAAGGCCACGAATCCCAGCCACGCAGTGTGATTTTTTGAAAAAAAATACTGTTTGACAGTATAATGGGCTAAATAGTGTACGTGTTTTATTCAGCGTGTGCAAGGAGCAAACTAAATAGAGCAACCTTTTACTTGTGCAGCATTAATGCTGCACAAGGTGTGGCTCTTGTACCTTGCAACACCTGAGAGGGGGTTAAAGGTAACCTTTGAAATTGGTTCAACTAGGCTTCGGCCTACACTCTGCTCCTTTCCTGCTCCTGCTGACCCTGGGCTCTAACACCGCCAGTTTTTGCCCGGACATGCGATCTGCACAGAGAAAAACACCAGTCAATGTGTCAGTGGGGTTCAGCAACGCCAGCTGTTCCCCTGCTGTGTAGCTTGCATCGTGTCCAGCACAAGCCACGCTGGCACAACCGACCAAAAGCTGCCACCAGTGCAGGCTTTGGCCTACACATTGCTCCTCTCCTCCTCCTGCTGACCCTGGGCTCTAACACCGCCAGTTTTTGCCCGGACATGCGAGCTGCACAGAGAAAAACACCAGTCAATGTGTCAGTGGGGTTCAGCTGAGGCCGCCCAGTCTGAAGCTGGTGTAAGGACATGTGTGAGTGTCAAACATATTTACTGCACAAGGCCACGAATCCCAGCCACGCAGTGTGATTTTTTGAAAACACACTGTGGGTCTGGGATTCATGTCCATCGCTAACCGCAACGGCCGACATGAAATGAGGTCAGAAGACAGGAAGCGCTCACAGCGCATGACCAAGGGATCACAATAGCGCAGACTCCTGTACAGCAAATAACAACGCTCAGGAATCTGCGCCCAGCAGCTAGGTGTAAATTTTGACACCTGTGCTGCATCTCCTTAAAAAGACAAGTCACGCCTCCACTACTGTTTGACAGTATAGTGGGCTAAATAGTGTACGTGTTTTATTCAGCGTGTGCAAGGAGCAAATTAAATAGAGCAACCTTTTACTTGTGCAGCATTAATGCTGCACAAGGTGTGGCTCTTGTACCTTGCAACACCTGAGGGGGGGTTAAAGGTAACCTTTGAAATTGGTTCAACTAGGCTTCGGCCTACACTCTGCTCCTCTCCTCCTCCTGCTGACCCTGGGCTATAACACCGCCAGTTGTAGCCTGGAAGTGCTAGCTGCACAGAGAAAAACACCAGCCAATGTGTTAGTGGGGTTCAGCACCGCCAGCTGTTCCCCTGCTGTGTAGCCGGCATCGTGTCCAGCACAAGCCACGCTGGCACAACCGACCAAAAGCTGCCACCAGTGCAGGCTTCGGCCTACACTCTGCTCCTCTCCTCCTCCTGCTGACCCTGGGCTCAAACACCGCCAGTTTCTGCCCGGACATGCTAGCTGCACAGAGAAAAACACCCACCATTGTGTCAGTGGGGTTCAGCACCGCCAGCTGTTCCTCTGCTGTGTAGCCGGCATCGTGTCCAGCACAAGCCACGCTGGCACAACTGACCAAAAGCTGCCACCAGTGCAGGCTTCGGCCTACACTCTGCTCCTCTCCTCCTCCTGCTGACCCTGGGCTCAAACACCTCCAGTTTCTGCCCGGAAGTGCTAGCTGCACAGAGAAAAACACCAGCCAATGTGTTAGTGGGGTTCAGCACCGCCAGCTGTTCCCCTGCTGTGTAGCCGGCAACGTGAACTGCAAACGCCACGCAGGCACATGAACTGAAATTAAAGGGAACCTGGCCCCACCCCCCCAGGTGTTTCTATGTATAACAGCCACCTTGTACAGCAGTACTGCTGCATTTGTACAAGGTGGCAGACTTTTTCTCCTTGCCCACGTGGAACTCAACACGTACAAAATGTGTCTCATTAGAGACCATTCCACTGTCCCTGAGGTGTGACTTTCCTTTCTAATGACACGCAGCACCCCCATTGTTAGCGCTGCCCGTCTTCTGACATCATTGGTTGGCTGGCTGTGCCTGTGCGTCCGCCCTGCCCGACACAACGCCCCTCGTTGTCTCATATATTTTGACTGCGAGGGTGTGATTGATGGGCACGAGCAGTGCATATGTTCCCCTGTCTTCACTCCCCTCCTTCCGCCTTCTTCTGACTGTGCGGCCTCATGGCCGCGGCATGCGATAAGGGATCAGCTGAGGCCGCCCAGTCTGAAGCAGGTGTAAGGACATGTGTGAGCGGCGAACATATTTACTGCACAAGGCCACGAATCCCAGCACCGCAGTGTGACTTTAGGAACAGGCACTGTGGGTCTGGGATTTATGGCCATCGTTAACCGCACCGGCCAACATGAAATGAGGTCATGAGACGGCCTGCACTAACAGGGTATTGCCAAGGGATAACACAAGAGCGCAGTTTCCTGTACTGCAAATAACAACGGTAAGGAATCTGCGCCCAGCACCTAGGTGTAAATTTGTACACCTGTGCTGCGTCTCCTTAAAAAGACAAGTCACGCCTCCACTACTGTTTGACAGTATAATGGGCTAAATAGTGTACGTGTTTTATTCAGCGTGTGCAAGGAGCAAAATTAAGAGAGCAACCTTTGACTTGTGCATCATTAATGCAGTTCAAGGTGTGGCTCTTGTACCTTGCAACACCTGAGGGGGGGTTAAAGGTTACCTTTGAAATTGGTTCAACTAGGCTTCGGCCTACACTCTGCTCCTCTCCTCCTCCTGCTGACCCTGGGCTATAACACCACCAGTTGTAGCCTGGAAGTGCTAGCTGCACAGAGAAAAACACCAGCCAATGTGTTAGTGGGGTTCAGCACCGCCAGCTGTTCCCCTGCTGTGTAGCCGGCATCGTGTCCAGCACAAGCCACGCTGGCACAACCGACCAAAAGCTGCCACCAGTGCAGGCTTCGGCCTACACTCTGCTCCTCTCCTCCTCCTGCTGACCCTGGGCTCAAACACCGCCAGTTTCTGCCCGGACATGCTAGCTGCACAGAGAAAAACACCCACCATTGTGTCAGTGGGGTTCAGCACCGCCAGCTGTTCCCCCGCTGTGTAGCCGGCATCGTGTCCAGCACAAGCCACGCTGGCACAACTGACCAAAAGCTGCCACCAGTGCAGGCTTCGGCCTACACTCTGCTCCTCTCCTCCTCCTGCTGACTCTGGGCTCAAACACCTCCAGTTTCTGCCCGGAAGTGCTAGCTGCACAGAGAAAAACACCAGCCAATGTGTTAGTGGGGTTCAGCACCGCCAGCTGTTCCCCTGCTGTGTAGCCGGCAACGTGACCTGCAAACGCCACGCAGGCACATGAACTGAAATTAAAGGGAACCTGGCCCCACCCCCCCCAGGTGTTTCTATGTATAACAGCCACCTTGTACAGCAGTACTGCTGCATTTGTACAAGGTGGCTGACTTTTTCTCCTTGCCCACGTGGAACTCAACACGTACAAAATGTGTCTCATTAGAGACCATTCCACTGTCCCTGAGGTGTGACTTTCCTTTCTAATGACACGCAGCACCCCCATTGTTAGCGCTGCCCGTCTTCTGACATCATTGGTTGGCTTGTTGCGCCTGTGCGTCCGCCCTGCCTGAAACAATGCTCCTCGTTGTCTTACTTATTTTGACTGCGAGGGTGTGATTGATGGGCACGAGCAGTGCATATCTTCGCCTGTCTTAACTCATCTCTTCCGCCTTCTTCAGACTGTGCAGCCTCATGGCCGCGGCATGCGAGAAGGGATCAGCAGAGGCCGCCCAGTCTGAAGCAGGTGTAAGGACGTGTGTGAGCGGCCAAAATATTTACTGCTCAAGGCCACGAATCCCAGCACCGCAGTGTGACTTTATGAAAAGGCACTGTGGGTCTGGGATTTATGGCCATCGTTAACCGCACCGGCCAACATGAAATGAGGTCATAAGACGGGCAGCTCTAACAGGGCATTGCCAAGGGATAACACAAGAGTGCAGACTCCTGTACAGCAAATAACAACGCTCAGGAAGCTGCGCCAAGCACCAAGGCGTTATTTGGGACACCTGTGCTGCGTCTCCTTAAAAAGCCAAGTCACGCATCCACTACAGTTTGACTGTAGAATGGGCTAAATTGTGTACGTCTTTCATTCAGCGTGTGCAAGTAGACAAATTAATAGAGCAACCTTTCACTTGTGCAGCATTAATACTGCACAAGGTGTGTCTCTTGTACTTTGTAACACCTGAGGGGGGGTTAAAGGTTTCCTTTGAAATTGGTTCAACTAGGCTTCGGCCTACACTCTGCTCCTCTCCTCCTCCTCCTGCTTCACCACGGGCTCTAACATCGCTAGTTTTTGCCCGCAAGTGCTAGCTGCACAGAGAAAAACACCCGCCATTGTGTTAGTGGGGTTCAGCAACGCCAGCTGTTCCCACACTGTATAGCCGGCAAAGTGTCCTGCAAACGCAACGCTGACACAAAGCTGCCTCCAGTGCAGGCTTCGGCCTACACTCTGCTCCCCCTGCTTACCCTTTGCTCCAGCACCGCTAGTTGGGGCTCTAGGAAGACAATCTTTAATAGGCAACGCATCTGGGTTCCAGCACCGCCAGCTGGTTCTCGGCAGTGTTTTTGTCACTGGTACTCCCTCGTGCCAAACCTGGTTCCAGCACCGTCAGCTGTTTCCGGGTAGTGTCAAGCTCACTGAGACGCCTATGCTTGCCCCGTCGTGGTGCGGTCGGGTTAGCCAACTCCAGGGTGCCTCCAGTTTAGGAGCTTCCTATGTGGGCTGCGTGAACTGGTAGTCAAGGCTGGTTCTGTAGTGCCAGTAGGCCCAGCTCCCCCTGTAGGACTGTTGGGGTTCGGTAACTGCGGCTGCCTCGCGGCCTAGCTGTTCTCTCCTCTCCTGTGGGCCTTGGGGTCCACCACCTGGTTCCAGCACCGTCAGCTGGTTCCGGGCCGAGCCTTTGGCTTAGGTGCCTCCTCCTGGGTATCCGAGTTCCGCCAACGTCAGGCGGTCCTTGGTAGTGCTTTTAAGCGCGGGCACCTACAGCTTAGTAACCGGGTTCCAGCACCGCCAGCTGGTCCTCGGTCGTGCCATTGGCTCTTGCACACTGGGGCAACGCATCTGGGTTCCAGCACCGCCAGCTGGTTCTCGGCAGTGTTCTTGACACAGGTACTCCCTCGTGCCAAGCCTGGTTTCAGCACCGTCAGCTGTTTCCGGGTTGTGTCAAGCTCACTGAGACGCCTATGCTTGCCCCGTCGTGGTGCGGTCGGGTTAGCCAACTCCAGGGTGCCTCCAGTTTAGGAGCTTCCTATGTGGGCTGCGTGAATTGGTAGTCAAGGCTGGTTCTGTAGTGCCAGTAGGCCCAGCTCCCCCTGTAGGACTGTTGGGGTTCGGTAACTGCGGCTGCCTCGCGGCCTAGCTGTTCTCTCCTCTCCTGTGGGCCTTCGGGTCCACCACCTGGTTCCAGCACCGTCAGCTGGTTCCGTTCCGAGCCTTTGGCTTAGGTGCCTCCTCCTGGGTATCCGAGTTCCGCCAACGTCAGGCGGTCCTTGGTAGTGCTTTTAAGCGCGGGCACCTACAGCTTAGTAACCGGGTTCCAGCACCATCAGCTGGTCCTCGGTCATGCCATTGGCTCTTGCACACTGGGGCAACGCATCTGGGTTCCAGCACCGCCAGCTGGTTCTCGGCAGTGTTTTTGTCACAGGTACTCCCTCGTGCCAAACCTGGTTTCAGCACCGTCAGCTGTTTCCGGGTTGTGTCAAACTCGCTGAGACGCCTATGCTTGCCCCGTCGTGTTGCGGTCGGGTTAGCCAACTCCAGGGTGCCTCCAGTTTAGGAGCTTCCTATGTGGGCTGCGTGAACTGGTAGTCAAGGCTGGTTCTGTAGTGCCAGTAGGCCCAGCTCCCCCTGTAAGACTGTTGGGGTTCGGTAACTGCGGCTGCCTCGCGGCCTAGCTTTTCTCTCCTCTCCTGTGGACCTTCAGGTCCACCACCTGGTTCCAGCACCGTCAGCTGGTTCTCGGCAGTGTCTTTTGCTCTTGTACCTTCTGCTCCCCATCCTGGTTCCAGTACCGTCAGCTGGTTCCGGGCAGAGCCTTTGGCTTAGGTGCCTCCTTCTGGGTATCCAAGTTCCACCAACGTCAGGTGGTCCTTGGTAGTGCTTTCGGGCACGGGTACCTCCTGCTTAGTAACCGGGTTCCAGTAACGTCAGCTGGTCCTCGGTAGTTCCATTGGCTCTTGGACCTTCGGCTACCCATCCGGGTTCCAGTACCGTCAGCTGGTTCTCGGCAGTGTCTTTTGCTCTTGTACCTTCTGCTCCCCATCCTGGTTCCAGTACCGTCAGCTGGTTCCGGGCAGAGCCTTTGGCTTAGGTGCCTCCTTCTGGGTATCCGAGTTCTGCCAACGTCAGGCGGTCCTTGGTAGTGCTTTTTAGCACGGGTACCTCCTGCTTAGTAACCGGGTTCCAGTAACGTCAGCTGGTCCTCGGTAGTTCCATAGGCTCTTGAACCTTCGGGTAGCCATCCGAGTTCCAGTTCCATCAGCTGGTTCTTGGCATTTTCTCAGCCTTCTTGTACCTTCTGCTACATTTCCAAGTTGAAGACCCTAAAGTCGACGACCCGGAAGACCACCCCGATGACGACGACGACGACCCGGAAGACCACCCCGATGACGACGATGACGGCGGAGACGACGACGGCGGAGACGACGACGGCTGAGACGACGACGGCGGAGATGACGACACTGGAGACGACGACCCTGGAGACGACGACATGGAAGACCGAGAAGCAGAAGAACAAGAGGCTGCAGAACAAAGAGCAGAAGAACATTAAGCATAAGACTTAATATCAGAGCAAAAGATATTATCTAAATTATAAGCAGAAGAAGACTAAGCAGTGTATGGGGGTGAGTCCGTTCCTCCTCGTGGTGCCCCTGGATAAAGCCTGATGCTGCAGGCCAAACTGAACGCGGACAAATATAACTTTTGTGACTGGCAGAACTGAAAGAGCAGGCCGGAGCGAGCCGTCCCATTCCCCCGCAGACGGCGTACGTGCAGGCCGTCATGACAGGGGTTTGGGAGGGAGAATTAGGAGAGGAAGGGGTTAATTTGGGGAGGAGGGAGTATATGCATGAGGCAGGGGTTATAAGGAGGGGGTGGGGTGGGGCTTACCAGTTCCCGCTCTGGAGCAGCAAGAAGATAGCAGACTGCCATGTCCGGAATAGATGGGATCCTGCAGCAGCTGCGGGCGGCAGCGGAGAGCCAGCCTCCAGGCTGGTTAGAGGCCCAGGTCTCCGGTATACTGGGCGGCGGCAGCGGCGGTGGTAGCGGCAGCGGAGGAGCGCAGACGGCGGCCACCAGTGAGCGGCGCTCCCGGCGCGTGCGGCCCCCACAACGGCTGTCCCCGGATCCGATTAGGCCGCAGCGACGGCGAAGGAGCCCCTCCATCGACCCTCCGGACCGTGTGCCTGCCGGTAAGCGTCCCAGCAGGGCCCGGTCCGGGAGGTGTGCACAAGCGGCGAGGGGGCCTGCGGCGGTAGTGAGGCCCGCTTCATCAGCTCAGGGGGCGGGGCCTTCTCGCGCTAGAGCGCCGATTACCAGCGATGTCACGGGGGGGCGCTGCAGCGTGGCGGCGGCCGGGCGTCCTGCTCCTGCTGCTACAGTGAGTCGGCGAGGGAGAGCCGGTCATACAGCGGTCGGCAGCACCGCTTCGTCCCCGGTGCGGCCGGGCCCGTCCAGGACGCCAAGTACATCAGCCGGATCACAAGGGGGAGCCAGAGGGAGTACGGGCCGGGCGTCCCCGGGGCATGGATCGGGCGGTGGGCCAGTACCGGGCAGTCCTTCTTATCGGGCCGCATCGGGATCTTCAGCGTCGGGCCGAGACGGGGCCGCATCCTCTCGTTCATCATCTCGGGGTGAGACGCAGCCTCGCGGGCAGAGTGGACCAGGAGCCGAGGACAACAGGACACGGACGACGCCTGCGGCTGGGGGGACTGCAGTTCCTCTGCAGCCTGGTGAGCAAGATTCTATGTCTGTTTTGTCTCCAACACGATTATATTTCCCGGGGGTAGGGGCTAGTCAGACAAGTGGGGTAGGGGCTATGGGGGAGCAGGGGGGGACTCGGTCGGTTTCGGGGAACGAAGGGGTTGGCGAATTATTGTTGAGCGTTCGGGAGTTGCTCGCGAGGTTGGGTGAGGTTAGGTCGGTGCCGTCCCCGTTGGCCGCGTGGGTTGGTTCTACAGATGTGTGTGCCGGGGCATCTGGGGAGGGTGCATTGGCACCCAGCAGTTCAAGTGTCCCGGTGTCGGTGTCGGTACAAACTGAGAAGGAGAAGGAAGGCGGGATCCGTTTAGACGACAAAGCTCGGGGGGAGGTTTACGTCTGTTTTGAGGGGCCGCTGGGGGCCCATTTGAAGAAGGAAGTAAGGGAGAAGATATGGAAAGATGAGTATGTGGAAATTTTTTCGCTTCTTCCTTTGGAAAAGTTCAATTTAGATAAGAACAAAAAGGAGGACAGTAAGAAGGAGGACGAGGAAAAAAGGAGGTGGCGCCTTATCCCGCAGACGTTTGTGAACTGGTTGCAAGCGTTTGCAATTTTAGCGAGTGTAGTTGGTGAAAAGGCGCCAGAAAATTGTTCGGCGCTTTTTTGTTATATGGATTCGATAGGGGAGGCGCACAGAGCGTACGGGGGCCAGGCCTGGCTCCGGTACGATGAGCAATTTAGGCAGCGGAAGGCAGTTCGTCCGTCGATCCGGTGGGATCAGAAGGACATTGGTTTATGGTTGCGGGTGATGGCGCCCACAAAGTTTGGCCACTCCTTTCAGGGGGGGGCCGGAAATGCCGGCCAGACCGCAGCACAAGGTAGTGCGGGAACAGGTAGTCAGTCTGGCCAAGCGAGTCAGAAGCACGGCTTGTGCTGGCAGTTTAATGACGGCCAGTGCAAATTTGGGGCCACCTGTAAATTCAAGCACGTGTGCTCGCATTGCAGTGGATCCTCCCATGGGGCAGCAAAGTGCTTCAAAAAGAAGGTTAAGCCAGACGGTAATTCAAAAGGGGGCGACGCCAGTGAGGCTGGACGTGATGGCCCCCTTTCTAGATAGGTTTCCAGATAGGCCGAAAGCGGAGTTGTTGTTTTTGGGCTTTCGGGATGGTTTTCAAATACCTGCACCTACTTTTAGTATTCCGCAAGTTGTAAGGAATCTGAAGTCGGCAATGTTACACACGGCGGTCGTGTCGGAAAAGTTGAGCAAGGAAGTGGCGTTGGGCAGGATGTCTGGCCCTTTCCCCGCGCCACCCATTGAAGATTTGGTTATTTCTCCGTTGGGTGTGGTTCCTAAGAAGGAGCCTAACAAGTTTAGGCTAATTCATCATTTGTCTTACCCTAAAGGGTGGTCTGTGAATGATGGTATAGATCCGGAGCTTTGTTCTGTGGTTTATACGTCTTTTGATGAGGCTACTCGTTTGGTGCGCAGATGCGGCAGGGGTGCGTTATTGGCCAAGACAGATATCGAGTCGGCGTTTCGGTTACTGCCTGTCCATCCGGACAGTGTTAGACTGTTGGGTTGTTATTGGGACCAAGGGTTTTATGTTGACAGATGTTTGCCGATGGGTTGTTCGTTGTCTTGCGCATATTTTGAGGCTTTTAGTTCGTTTTTGGAGTGGGTCGTGCGGGATGTGTCTGGTTTGGATGACATCATCCACTATTTGGATGACTTTTTGTGCATCGGGCCGGCTCAGTCTGGTTGTTGTGAAATGGCGTTACGAACAATGATTTGGGTGGCCGGGCGGTTCGGTGTTCCGCTGGCGCCAGGTAAAACTGAGGGGCCCAGTACGTGTATTTCATTTCTGGGCATCGTCATTGATTCAGTCACATGGGAGTTTCGGTTACCCGAGGATAAGGTGCTCGGTTTGAGAAGCGAGGTGGCTCGAGCGCGTCGCTTGAAGAAGTTGCCGTTGCGGGAAGTTCAGTCTCTTCTTGGCAAGTTGAACTTTGCGTGCAGAATTATCCCAATGGGGAGAGTGTTTTCTCGGAGGCTGGCAGGTGCTACAGCAGGGGTGAAGTCCCCCCATCATTTTGTGCGCTTGTCTAGTGAGCACAAAGCTGATCTGGAGGTGTGGGACAGCTTTTTGTCGCGGTACAACGGCCGATCGCTTCTGATGGAGGAAGTGGTTGGTAACCATGACTTGGATTTGTTTACGGACGCGTCAGGTGGGATCGGTTTTGGCGCCTTTTTTGGAGGGCGGTGGTGTGCCTCAAGGTGGCCAGACGACTGGTTCGGTTCCGGGCTGGTAAAAAATGTGACCTTATTGGAGATTTTTCCTATTTTGGTGGCTGTTCATTTGTGGAAAGAAGATTTGCGCAATCGCAGGGTACGGTTCAATTGTGATAACATGGCAGTCGTTTGTGTGATCAACAGTTTGACGGCGTCGTCCCCCCCAGTCATTCGGGTGTTGCGTCAGTTAGTGTTGTTCTGCATGTCTATCAATGCGCATGTTTCGGCAATTCATGTGCCCGGTGTTGAGAACTCCATCGCTGACTCTTTGTCTCGGTTTCAGTGGGAGCGTTTCCGTGCTTTGGCTCCGGAGGCGGAGGAGACGGATCGGGACTGCCCTCAGGAACTCTGGAACGTGGTATCCGGGCTGCAGGACCTTTGATTCAGGCGTCTTTGGCACCCAGCACTTGGGCAGCATACCGGACGGTGTGGTGTGATTGGGAGACCTGGTTGGTGTCTTGTGGGGTGGATAACATGGGTGAGGATTATGTTGGGGCCCTGTTATTGTGGTTGAGACGGGGTGCTGATGACGGATGGTCGGCATCAAAAGTGGAGAGGATTCGGTCGGCATTGGCGTTTGGTTTTCAGCTTAGAGGTTTACGGGATATAACAAAGTTGTTTGTAGTGAGACAGGCGATGAAGGGCGTCAGAAGGAAGGTGGGAAAGGGCGATCTAAGGCGCCCGATTTCCTTTAGCTTGTTGGAACGAGTAGGTGCGAAACTCAGTGAGATTTGCACATCGGACTTTGAGGTGGCTCTGTTTCGTTTGGCATTTTCTTTGGCATTTTTTGGCGCGCTGCGGGTGAGCGAGATCGTGTCGCCTAGCACCTATGCGCAGGGGGGGCTTTGGGCCAGGGATGTGGTGCTTACCGAAAGGGGGTTACAATTTTGGTTGCGTAGATCGAAGACTGATCAGGAGGGTAGAGGAAAACGTGTGGTTTTGGGCGCTGTTGTGGGTTCGCTTATGTGTCCCGTTAGTTGTTGGGAGGCTTTTAGTTGTTTTCAGCCCCCAAAAGAGGGTCCTTTGTTGTGTCACGAAAATGGGTCCTTTTTGTCCAAGTTTCAGTTTGTGGCAGTGCTTAGACGAGCCCTGGGGGAGTTGGGTTTGGATGCTTCCCGTTTTGCCTCTCACTCCTTCCGAATTGGGGCTGCGACTGAGGCGGCGTTGGGTGGTTTAGCACCGGACGTGGTGCAACGGATTGGGAGATGGGAGTCGAAGCGTTACAGGAGTTACGTGAGACCTTAAGTAAGGATGAAAGGGAGGATTGGGGTGTTTTGTTATGTTGTTTGTTTTTGTAGTACGGTTGTGGATTTTAGTTGTTATGTATTTTCAGGTTCCAATCCCCTGTTGATCTGGATCGTCGGTCACTCGTACGTGTACTGGGGCGCGAGACGGGCGGACGTTCGGAGGGACGGTCGGCAGCTCGGGTTCTCCAAAGAGGTGGCCGTGGTCAGATGGCTGGGTTTTCGGGGATTGGGCTGGAACGCGGTTTTGAAGGAAGTGCATAACAATGCTCGTTTAGACAAATTCCCGGACATTCTGGTCTTGCACGTTGGAGGGAACGATTTGGGGATTCGCCCTTGTAGGGAACTGATCCGAGATATAAAGCATGACCTTCGCAGATTATGGGCGTCCTTTGGGAATGTGTTGGTTGTATGGTCGGACATTGTTCCGAGGAGGTGTTGGAGGCACGCCAGATCGGCGGACAAGGTCAACAAGGCCAGGATCAAGGTTAATCGGACGGTCGCCAAGTTTGTGGTGAAGAATGGAGGTCTGTTTGTCCGTCATCTGGAGCTGGAACAGGGTGGGGGGGATTTCCTCCTGGGTGATGGTGTTCACTTGAACGCTGTGGGCACTGACTTGTGGGCTTTGGGTCTACAGACCGGTATTGAAAGGGCAATAGCGGTGAAGTGTGGTGGGGTCTCGGGTATTTAAGGTTTTCAAATACCCTCGTTGTGGCGGTGGGAGGGGTCCTTGGAGTTGGTGATAAATTGGCCTGGGGGATCCGTCGGGGTACGGATCCTTCAGTGGGTGTAAACTTGGTTTTCGGGTCTGGTGGTTCGGGGGGGGGGATCTTGGCAACGGTGGGCCGGATCCCCAGGTTAAAAGTGGACATGGTTAACCCTTCGGGGTATTTTGGTGCTTCCGAGCCTGGATGGTTACGGCTGGGAGTAAATACATGGTTTGTTTCTGTCCACTCCCTGTTATGGTTGACCACCAGTTTGGAGCTTCAAGGACTCCTCCCTACGTTATTATTCTTGTTGTATGTTTATAATAAAGGCCACTGTGGCCATTTATAATCCAAGCTCAGAGTCTGTCGTTATTTGGGGGAGTTAGAATACCTAAAGTTAAGGTATAGAAAAGGGGTGTCATCCCTTCGAAGGATCGACCAATAGCAATGTCAAGAGCAGGCCGGAGCGAGCCGTCCCATCCCCCCACAGACGGCGTACGTGCAGGCCGTCATGACAGGGGTTTGGGAGGGAGAATTAGGAGAGGAAGGGGTTAATTTGGGGAGGAGGGAGTATATGCATGAGGCAGGGGTTATAAGGAGGGGGTGGGGTGGGGCTTACCAGTTCCCGCTCTGGAGCAGCAAGAAGATCCCGCCCGCCCGCTCTAATTTTTCGTGTTTTGCTTTGTTGCGTTTTTGGGTAATTGCTGGGTCGTGGTGGCCTGAGGCGGTGGGAGGGGTCCTTGGAGTTGGTGATAAATTGGCCTGGGGGATCCGTCGGGGTACGGATCCTTCAGTGGGTGTAAACTTGGTTTTCGGGTCTGGTGGTTCGGGGGGGGATCTTGGCAACGGTGGGCCGGATCCCCAGGTTAAAAGTGGACATGGTTAACCCTTCGGGGTATTTTGGTGCTTCCGAGCCTGGATGGTTACGGCTGGGAGTAAATACATGGTTTGTTTCTGTCCACTCCCTGTTATGGTTGACCACCAGTTTGGAGCTTCAAGGACTCCTCCCTACGTTATTATTCTTGTTGTATGTTTATAATAAAGGCCACTGTGGCCATTTATAATCCAAGCTCAGAGTCTGTCGTTATTTGGGGGAGTTAGAATACCTAAAGTTAAGGTATAGAAAAGGGGTGTCATCCCTTCGAAGGATCGACCAATAGCATTGTCAGGTGTAATCTTCCAACTTTTATAGATAACAACTACGGGAATGCCTGTCACAAATGAGAATATGATGAAGAAGTAGAATAGGAAGAATAATAACAGTGGAATAAAAAGAATATGTAGAATAGGAAGAATAATAATAGTTGAATAAAATGAATATGAAGAATGTAATAAAAAAAAAAAAAAGGTAAAGGATGAAGAAGAAGATGAATAAGGTGAAGAAGAAGTTGATGTCAAAGATGCTGATGATGATGAAGATGAAAGTGTGGGAAAAGAAAAAAAAAAAAGAAAAAAAAGAAGGGGAAGGGCGTGGAATAGTGAAACATCAATATCTGACAAAATAAAAAAAAAATTTACATAGTCAATATCTTTGTCACTCCGAACGTCTTAAAAAAAAACAAAAAACATGCTATTCTATTTGATTGGGATAAACCTCTATGACTTTAATGTCTCCGCCACCTCCCCAAATACATCCGGCATTATTCTTAGTTGTTTTCCTTCATGTAGAATGAACCTACAAGGCAAAAAAGGGTTTATTTTAATTCCGATATTTTGGTCCCATTGACTTGCATTGGGATCGGGTATCGGTATCGGCGATATCCGATATTTTTTGAATATCGGCCGATCCTATCCGATACCGATACTTTCCGATATCGGAAGGTATCGCTCAACACTATTCAAGAGGCGATAATCAATACAGGGTCTTAAGGAACCATCTTTTTTAGCAACAAAAAAGAACCCCGCTCCCAACGGTGAAGAAGAGGGCCGAATATGCCATTTTTCCAAAGACTCCTTAATATAGCTCCGCATGGCGGTATGTTGAGGCACAGACAGGTTGAAAAGTCGACCCTTAGGAAACTTACAGCCTGGAATCAAGTCAATAGCACAATCGCAGTCCCTGTGCTGTGGAAGGAAACTGGACTTGGGCTCATCGAATACATCCTGAAAATCAGACAAAAACCCTGGAATTTCAGAAGAGGAAGAAGTGGAGATTGACATCAAAGGAACATCATTATGAACCCCCTGACAACCCCAACTAGTCACAGACATGGACTTCCAATCCAACACAGGATTATGTACCTGCAACCACGGAAAACCCAGCACGACAACATCATGCAAATTATGCAACACCAGAAAAAGACAATCTTCCTGATGGGCTGGCGCCATGCGCATGGTCACCTGTGTCCAAAACTGGGGCTTATTTTTAGCCAAGAGTGTAGCATCAATGCCCCTTAAAGGAATAGGGTTCTGCAAAGGCTGCAAGGGAAAACCACAACGCCTGGCAAACTCAAAGTCCATTAAGTTCAAGGCGGCGCCTGAATCCACAAACGCCATGACATAAAATGATGACAATGAGCAGATCAAGGACACCGATAACAGAAATTTAGGTTGTACAGTACTGATGGTAAATGAACTGGCGATCCTCTTGGTCCGCTTAGGGCAGACAGAATTGACATGGGATGCGTCGCCACAATAATAACACAACCTACTCTGACGTCTGAAACCTTGTCATTCCGTTCTAGACAGAATTCTATCACATTGCATAGGCTCAGGAATTTGCTCTGAGGATAACGCCATAGCGCACACAGTTCTGCGCTCCCGCAAGCGCCGATCAATCTGAATGGCCAGAGACATAGAATCACTCAGATTGGAGGGTGTGGGAAATCCCACCATAACATCTTTAACGGATTCAGAAAGACCTTTTCTGAAAATTGACGCCAAAGCATCATTATTCCATTTAGTCAATACAGACCATTTTCTGAATTTCTGACAATACAATTCTGCCGCCTCTTGACCCTGAGAGAGGGCCAACAAGGTCTTCTCAGCTTGATCCACTGAATTAGGTTCATCATACAGTAATCCTAACGCCTGAAAGAAGGAGTCTACATTAAGCAAAGCAGGATCCCCAGATTCCAGGGAAAATGCCCAATCCTGTGGATCACCACGCAGCAGGGAAATGATTATTTTAACTTGTTGAATGGAATCACCGGATGATCGAGGTTTCAATGCAAAAAACAGTTTACAGTTGTTTTTAAAACTCAAAAATTTGGACCTGTCACCAAAAAAACAAATCAGGAGTAGGTATTTTCGGTTCTAAAGTAGGAGTCTGAACAATGTAATCAGAAATATCCTGTACTCTAGCAGCAAGCTGGTCAACACGAGAAGCCAATTCCTGAACACTCATGCTAGCACTAGGCTCTTCAGCCACCCAGAGATAAAGAGGGAGGATAAGACAAAACAGACTGAAGAAAAATAAATGGCTCAAGATCTTTCCTCCCTTCTTCTGAGATGCAATTAACTCATTGTTGGCCAGTAGTACTGTTATCAGGTGGCCTTGGAGCAGCATGAAATGACCTTCGCTGGAGCAGTGGCAACTTTACTGACCGCAAACCCTGATCCTATCACCGCAACTAGAAGTAGCCGTGGGGTGTGCCTAACCAGACCTAGACACCTCGACACAGCCTAAGGACTAAATATCCCTAAAGATAGAAATAGGAAAAACTCTCTTGCCTCAGAGTAGACCCCCAAAGGATAGGTAGCCCCCCACAAATAATGACTGTGAGTAGGAGAGGAAAAGACACACGCAGACAGAAAACAGGGATAAGCAAAGGAGGCAATTCTACCTAGATAGGAAAGGATAGTACAGGATACTATGCGGTCAGCATAAAACACTACAAAATATCCACAGCAGAAAAATACAAAAACTCCACCACCTAACTAAAGGTGTGGAGAGTATATCTACGACTCCAGTGAGTCCAACTAGACTGAGAAAAACATCAGGCACAGTCTAGCAGGAACAAAACAGAAACAAGATAAGCACAGAAAATAAACACACAGCAGTGTGTCTAAAAAAATGAAGAAAACACTTATCTTAGCTGAATTGGCAGCAGCAGGAGAGGCCAGGCAGAGGACCAACACTTCCAAAGGAACATTGACTACTGGCAAGGACTAATGAGTCCTGCACAGCTAAATACCCCAGTCCGAATTGCAATTAGCAGAAACACCTGTCCAAGACTGCTGCTCAGGAATAACTGCATTACCATCAACAACCACCGGAGGGAGCCCAAGAGCAGAATTCACAACACTGATCCTTAACGGATCGGTTTGGGGATGTCTGAAGTTTGTGGGGTTGGTACAAGTTCTGTTTGTTGACTTAGTCCATCGGCGTTATCGTTTTGTTTGCCGGGTCTGTAGTGGATGGTGAAGTCCAGAGGTTGTAGGGCTAAACTCCACCTCAGTAATCTGGCATTGTCTCCGGAGACCCGATTAAGCCAGACTAGGGGATTATGGTCCGTTAGGAGGGAAAACTGTCGTCCATACAAATATGGTTGCAACTTTTTGAGTGCCCATACTACCGCCAGGCACTCCTTCTCGATGGCCGCATAGCTTACTTCACGGGGCAGTAGTTTCCGACTCAGGTAAGCTACCAGGTGTTCTTGGCTGTCCGGCCCGACTTGGCTCAGTACTGCTCCCAATCCAAACATAGAAGCGTCGGTGTGAACAAGGAAACGTTTAGTTGGATCGGGTGTGGCCAATACAGGGGTATTGGTGAGGGCATCCTTTAGCTGGCGGAAGGTTTCCTCACACTCTAGGGTCCAGGTTACCTGGCGGGTTTGGTTTTCACGGGTCAGTTCAGTGCTTGGCTATGCTGCTGTAATTGGGAACGAATTTCCTGTAATACCCCGCTGTCCCTAGAAACGCCACGACCTGGGTTTTAGTGCGTGGGGTGGGCCATTTGGCTATGGCCTCAATCTTGGCTGGTTCTGGTCTGTTTCCCACTTCCCACCCAATGCCCTAAATACTGAACCTCTGCTTTGCCCACGTGACACTTGTTTGGGTCCAGGGTGATTACGGCCTTGTGGATCCTGTCCAATACTGTCTCTATGTGATTTAGATGCTCTTCCCATGTCACGCTGTAGATGGCGATGTCATCCAGGTAGGCACAAGCATAGTCCTGGAGACCATCCAGAAGCCGGTCAGCCGGGGCATTCTTCATCCCGAATGGCATAACTCGAAACTGGAATAAGCCGAACGGGGTGACAAATGCCGACTTGGGAATAGCGTCAGGACTAAGGGGAATCTGCCAGTAGCCTTTGCATAGATCGATGGTGGTCAAATACTTTGCCCCTGCCAGCCGGTCTAACAATTCATCCACACGTGGCATGGGATACGCATCCGTCACTGTTATCTCATTGAGCTTACGATAGTCTACACAAAACCGTGTAGTCCCATCCTTCTTGGGCACTAACACTACGGGGGATGCCCAGGGACTATCTGACTCTTCAATGACCCCTAAATGCAACATCTCTTGTATCTCTTGTCACATCCCGTCTCGTACAGACTCAGGGACGCGGAAGGGGGGTTGTCGCAGGGGGGTCTGATCCTGGGTCTCAACCTTGTGTTGTGCCAGGTGAGTGTACCCTGGTCTCCCCGAAAACATCCTCTGTAGCTGCCTCAACAACTCCTCCGCCTGCTGTCTCTCCGGGGGACCTAGGTCTTCACCCAAGTGTACCTGGTCCCATGTTTTAGACTGAGTCCTTTCCCCTAAGACATCAGGCAAGGGAAGTCCGGCTAAATCCTCTGCTTCAGGTGCACAGATGGCCACTACCTCTTCAGGGCGCTCCCGATAGGGCTTCAGCATATTCACGTGGAACATGCGGATAACCCTGGGGTCGTCACAATCGGCAACATTATAGGTGGTGTCAGCTATTTTCCCCACTACCTGGTAGGGCCCCTGCCATGCAGCTTGGAACTTGTTCTGCCTAGTGGGCTCTAACACCAGGACCTTCTGCCCTATTTCCAAGGTGCGCTCTCTGGCCCTCCTATCGTACCATACGCGCTGGCGCCGCTGGGCCACCTGCATGTTCCCACGTACAGCCTGGGTCAGCTCCTGTAGGCGGTCCCGGAATTCCAGCACGTAGGGTACAATAGGTACCCTTTCTATGATGCCCTCCCCTTCCCAGTGTTCTAGCACTAAGTCTAGGGGTCCCCTTTCCCGTCTACCGTATGCCAGTTCGAACGGGGAGAACCCCGTGGATTCTTGGGGCACCTCCCGATAGGCAAACAGGATGTGAGGCAAGAATTTCTCCCAGTCCCTGTAGGTCCTGGTAAAAGTCCCAATGAGTTGTTTTAACTTCCCGTTAAAGCGTTCACACAACCCATTGGTTTGCGGGTGGTACGGGGCACTTCTAATGGACTTTACGCCGCACAGCTTCCACAGTTGGTCACCTCTGCTGTAAACTGGGTACCCTGGTCCGAGATAATCTCCCAGGGAATTCCAACCCGTGAGAGAACCTGGAGCAGGGCAGCCGCCACCGTCTCTGCCAGTATGTTAGGTAACGCAACCGCCTCTGGATACCGTGTGGCATAATCTACCACTGTCAATATATACCTTTTCCCTGATGGGCTGGGTTTGGCTAACGGCCCTATCAGATCGACCGCTACTCGGCTAAATGGTTCCTCCACAATGGGGAGGGGGCGTAATTTGGCCGTGGATCGATCTCCCCTCTTGCCAATGCGCTGGCAACTGTCACAAGTCTGGCAGTAGAGACGAACATCATAGGTTACCCCCGGCCAAAAGAAGTTTTGTGTCAGACGATGCCTGGTGCGACTGACGCCGAAGTGCCAGGCCAAGGGTATGTCATGAGAGATTCGCAGTAACTCCTGCCTATACTTCTTGGGAACTACCAGCTGTCGTTTTATAGTGGGGCTCGTCTCTGTGTGGTGCTGCTCTGTGATCCGGTAGAGGAGTCCCTGCTTCCATATAAACTGTTCCCCTTCCAGTACCCCTCTCCCCTCCTGTGCCTTCCCACGATATCCCTCCAATGAAGGATCCTCAAGTAACTCCCTCTTAAATTCATCTGGGGTGGCCCAAGAAATGTGTCTGGCTATGGGAATACGTGTAGGGCTGGGATGTCTTACCTGGGACTCCTCTGAGTGTGATTCCGCCTCCGCAGCTCGAGCTTGTCTCCGGGTGGTCACAGGATATGTCTCAGCCAGAGGGGCAACCGAGAAGGCAAACAACATGGGCCCCAAGTCATTTCCCAGCAAAACGTCTGCAGGCAAATCCTCCATCAAGCCGACCTCAACAAGGCCATCCCCAACTCCCCAGTTCAGGTGAATCCTGGCAGTGGGCAGTCGATGTATGGCTCCCCCTAGAGTTGAGCGACCTTGACCTTTTTAGAGTCGAGCCGGGTTTTGCGAAACCCGACTATGTCCAAAGTCGGGTCGAGTGAAATCGGCCGATTATGACGTAAAGTCGGGATCGACCGAAACACGAAACCCAATGCAAGTCAATGGGGCAGCATAGTCGGCAGTGAGTGGGGGCCAGGAAAACACCTAGAGTGCCCATTTTAATGTCAAAACCATCCATTCTTCTTAATGAAGCTTGTCAAGCGTAATTTACCTTATAATAATTGGAAGGCATTTGAAATTGGGGGTCATTTGGCTAAAGTTGTGGGGGGTAGGGCTGGTTCAAGTAATTAGTGGGCCCAGGAAATCTGGACCACGTCACGGCAGTGGAGCAGGGAGAGGTAAGTATTTCAACTTTGCAAGTGCTGTGAACCTGAGCAAGCAGGGGGGGCCCACTCGTTGGCATTGGCACTGGCACAGGGCCCCTCAAAGTACAGCGGTGTGTTTGCACGGCGGGGGCGCCTCCCACCGGCAGCAACACTTTTGCGTACTATGAGAGGCCCTGTGCCAGTGACGTCGCCAACTAGTATTCCTCCCCCCACCTGATGAAGGAACCTGCACTTTCATCTGCACCTTCCTCTTTGTCCCCGTGTAAGGTGGTATGGTATGCGGGAAGAGCAACCTGACTTTCAGCAGGGTCACAATGTTGTTGTGTAGCGTGCACGGGGAATGTTGCGTTATGGGTCAATGTACCAGCAGACTCATCTATCACTGGCTGGGCAATGGGCACGATGAAGTGGAAACACAGATATAGGCCCAAAGAAGAAAGTGGGCTAAATGCAGTTCAAAATTGGTAACACAGGAATAACCAGGGGGCATTGCAGTGGAGGACAACTGGAATGAGAGGCTGACACAGAGAGTAGGGCCAAATCAGTAAGTAGTCGAAATGCAGTTCAAAATTGGCAACCGTAGTAAACAGGCGGCACAGCTTTGTTCAGTGGAGGAGAACAGCAAGGAGTGGCAGACACCGATAGTAGGCCCCAACCCAACTAGTAGGCCAAATGCAGTTTAACATTAACAACTACTTAACGAGAGGCTGAAAATGGAATTTCAGGACAGGAAACCAGGAGAACAGCAAGGAGCGGCAGACACCGATAGTAGGCCCCAAACCAACTAGTACGCCAAATGCAGTTGTTCCATTTAACCACAATTTAATGAGAGCCTGAAGATAGAAGCTCAGGAAAGGCAACCTGGTGAAAACCTTGGAGTGTAACACAACCTGTCTCTACACCCCATACCAAATTTGTAGGCCTAATGCAGCGTAATTTCCACCAACTACTAAACGAGAGCCGGAAGATCGAAGCTCATGAAAGGCAACCCGGGGAACACCTTGGAGTGTAACACAACCTCTCTCTACACCACGAAAGGGCTGATTCTTAGGAAGGAAGGCTGTTGTAAATAAGCATTGCGCGTCCGAGGGTGATTATATTCTTATTCGGTATCTACTCACCCTCGGACGCGCCATGCTTCTTGATTTGTAATTAATGTTTATTTGCAATGTGCTTTTGACTTACTCAATTATTTTTTTAATTATTGATTTTATTAAATTAATAGTTTAACATCTTATTGGAAATAATTTAAAGGAGACGCGACAGGACAACACTCGGTGGATGCCATATCTGTGTTAACAACTCCAAAAAACTTTCAGTTAACTTCTTGCAGGAGAAAGAAATTGTAGCTGTTGGACCTTTGTAGTACAGTTCCAGATATTTGTTGTGTGTTTGTTTTGATTGTTAAAATGTCTGCATTTGAGATCTCAACACGATCTTATTTTTTATAATCAAATTAATTTTTTTTATATTTAATGATGTTGGTTCAAGGGGTACACGGGCAGCAGTAGACAGGTCAGTGGAGGCCTAGTGGAAGGAGTGACGGCAGACAGGCATCAAAGGCCTAACATTGGGCTGGCTGTAGGCAAGTTAAAATTGGTTCCAGGGGAACACGGCCATCAGTGGCCTGGTCAGTGTAGTTGTAGTTGAAAGAACGGGACGCAGACAGGCTTCGAAGGCCTAACATAATAACATAGGGCTGGCTGTAGGCAAGTTAAAATTGGTTCCAGGGGAACACGGCCATCAGTGGCCTGGTCAGTGTAGTTGTAGTTGAAAGAACGGGACGCAGACAGGCTTCGAAGGCCTAACATAACAAACTTGGGCTGGCTGTAGGCACTTTTAAATTTGTTCCAGGGGTACATGGGCAGCAGTGTATGGTCAGTGGAAGTCTAGTGGAAGGAGTGACCGCAGACAGGCTTCCAAGGCCTAACATAACAAACTTGGGCTGGCTGTAGGCACTTTTAAATTGGTTCCAGGGGTACACGGGCAGCAGTGGTCTGGTCAGTGGAAGTCTAGTGGAAGGAGTGACCGCAGACAGGCTTCCAAGGCCTAACATAACAAACTTGGGTTGGCTGTAGGCACTTTTAAATTGGTTCCAGGGGTACACGGGCAGCAGTGGTCTGGTCTGTGGAAGTCTAGTGGAAGGAGTGACCGCAGACAGGCTTCGAAGGCCTAACATAACAAACTTGGGCTGGCTGTAGGCACTTTTAAATTGGTTCCAGGGGTACACGGGCAGCAGTGGTCTGGTCAGTGGAAGTCTAGTGGAAGGAGTGACCGCAGACAGGCTTCCAAGGCCTAACATAACAAACTTGGGCTGGCTGTAGGCACTTTTAAATTGGTTCCAGGGGTACACGGGCAGCAGTGGTCTGGTCAGTGGAAGTCTAGTGGAAGGAGTGACCGCAGACAGGCTTCCAAGGCCTAACATAACAAACTTGGGCTGGCTGTAGGCACTTTTAAATTGGTTCCAGGGGTACACGGGCAGCAGTGGTCTGGTCTGTGGAAGTCTAGTGGAAGGAGTGACCGCAGACAGGCTTCGAAGGCCTAACATAACAAACTTGGGCTGGCTGTAGGCACTTTTAAATTGGTTCCAGGGGTACACGGGCAGCAGTGGTCTGGTCAGTGGAAGTTTAGTGGAAGGAGTGACTGCAGACAGGCTTCCAAGGCCTAACATAACAAACTTGGGCTGGCTGTAGGCACTTTTAAATTGGTTCCAGGGGTACACGGGCAGCAGTGGTCTGGTCTGTGGAAGTCTAGTGGAAGGAGTGACCGCAGACAGGCTTCGAAGGCCTAACATAACAAACTTGGGCTGGCTGTAGGCACTTTTAAATTGGTTCCAGGGGTACACGGGCAGCAGTGGTCTGGTCAGTGGAAGTCTAGTGGAAGGAGTGACCGCAGACAGGTTTCGAAGGCCTAACATAACAAACTTGGGCTGGCTGTAGGCACTTTTAAATTGGTTGCAGGGGTACACGGGCAGCAGTGGTCTGGTCAGTGGAAGTCTAGTGGAAGGAGTGACCGCAGACAGGCTTCGAAGGCCTAACATAACAAAATTGGGCTGGCTGTAGGCACTTTTAAATTGGTTCCAGGGGTACATGGGCAGCAGTGTATGGTCAGTGGAAGTCTAGTGGAAGGAGTGACGGCAGACAGTCTTCGAAGGCCTAACATAACAAAATTGGGCTGACTGTAGGCACTTTTAAATTGGTTCCAGGGTAACACGGCCAGCAGTGGCCTGGTCAGTGTAGTAGTTGTAGAAAGAAGGGTCCGCAGACAGGCTTCGAAGGCCTAACATAACAAAAATGTCAAAACAATGGTATTGTCAGTGCCAGGCATTGAAGGATGTCAGCGCCTAGACTAAACATTGGTGGAGCTGTGAGAGATAATTTTGCTAGTGGTAGAGCACTGTTTGAGCTGGGGGGGAGAACTGTCTTGTGGCCGGCGGTACAGGCCCAGGGCCCCTCATATTACAACGGTGTGTCTGACGTTGGGTGCGCACCACCACCGCCAGAGACACTTTATTGTACTATGAGGGACCCAGTGGCAGTGCCGTCGACCAAAAGCGGCCACACCCACCTCTTCAGACAAACAGCACTCTCAAGGGTCCAAGCGCAAAGTGGCGATAGCACGGCCCCGTGTGGGGAGTTTGGCCATTTCGTGAGGTGGAAACATGTCGTATGCTGGACAATCAGGTGAAGAAAATTACGAGATTGGAAAAGTCATTCAGAATAGTCCACAGGCAAGACCTTTTCATAGGAAAGCTAGGTGTCAGCCGGGCAGGGTGGGGCAAAAGATTTTGAAATCCAGTTGTGGTTCATTTTAATGAAGGTTAGATCATCTACATTTTGGGTAGCCAGACGAGTCCTTTTTTCTGTTAGTATTGAACCTGCAGCACTGAATACTCTTTCTGATAGGACACTAGCTGCCGGGCAAGCAAGCTCCTGCAATGCATATTCTGCCAATTCTGGCCAGGTGTCTAATTTGGATGCCCAGTAATCAAATGGGAATGACGGTTGAGGGAGAACGTCGATAAGGGATGAAAAATAGTTTGTAACCATACTGGACAAATGTTGTCTCCTGTCACTTTGAATTGATGCTGCAGTACCTGTCCTGTCTGCGGTCATAGAAAAATCACTCCACAACCTGGTCAGAAAACCCCTCTGGCCAACGCCACTTCTGATTTCTGCCCCTCTAACACCTCTGGTCTGCTGGCCCCTGGAGCTCGTGTGAGAACGATCACGGGCGCTGTGTGCAGGGAATGCCAGAAGCAAACGGTCAACAAGAGTTGATTGTTTTGTTGCTAATATTAGTTCCAAGTTCTCATGTGGCATAATATTTTGCAATTTGCCTTTATAGCGAGGATCAAGGAGGCAGGCCAACCAGTAATCGTCATCGTTCATCATTTTTGTAATGCGTGTGTCCCTTTTGAGGATACGCAAGGCATAATCCGCCATGTGGGCCAAAGTTCCCGTTGTCAAATCTGCGGTTGTGCTTGGTTGAGGGGCAGTTGCAGGCAAATCTACGTCACTTGTGTCCCTCAAAAAACCAGAACCCGGCCTTGCCACGCCACCAATTTCCCGTGCCCCCGGGAAAGCTTCCTCATTAAAAATATACTCATCCCCATCATCCTCCTCATCCTCCACCTCCTCTTCGCCCGGTACCTCGTCATGTACACTGCCCTGACCAGACAATCGCTGACTGTCATCAAGGCTTTCCTCTTCCTCTGGTGCAGACGCCTGATCCTTTATGTGCGTCAAACTTTGCATCAGCAGACGCATTAGGGGGATGCTCATGCTTATTATGGCGTTGTCTGCACTAACCAGCCGTGTGCATTCCTCAAAACACTGAAGGACTTGACACATGTCTTGAATCTTCGACCACTGCACACCTGACAACTCCATGTCTGCCATCCTACTGCCTGCCCGTGTATGTGTATCCTCCCACAAAAACATAACAGCCCGCCTCTGTTCGCACAGTCTCTGAAGCATGTGCAGTGTTGAGTTCCACCTTGTTGCAACGTCTATGATTAGGCGATGCTGGGGAAGGTTCAAAGAACGCTGATAGGTCTGCATACGGCTGGAGTGTACAGGCGAACGGCGGATATGTGCGCAAAGTCCACGCACTTTGAGGAGCAGGTCGGATAACCCCGGATAACTTTTCAGGAAGCACTGCACCACCAGGTTTAAGGTGTGAGCCAGGCAAGGAATGTGTTTCAGTTGGGAAAGGGAGATGGCAGCCATGAAATTCCTTCCGTTATCACTCACTACCTTGCCTGCCTCAAGATCTACAGTGCCCAGCCACAACTGCGTTTCTTTCTGCAAGAACTCGGACAGAACTTCCGCGGTGTGTCTATTGTCGCCCAAACACTTCATAGCCAATACAGCCTGCTGACGTTTGCCAGTAGCTGCCCCATAATGGGAGACCTGGTGTGCAACAGTGGCAGGTGCGGATGGAGTGTTTGTGCGACTGCGGTCTGTGGACGAGCTCTTGCTTCTGCAGGAGGACGAGGAGGAGGAGGAGGAGGAGGGGGTGCGAACGGCTACAGACAACTGTTTACTAGACCGTGGGCTAGGCAGAACTGTCCCAAACTTGCTGTCCCCTGTGGACCCTGAATCCACCACATTTACCCAGTGTGCCGTGATGGACACGTAACGTCCCTGGCCATGCCTACTGGTCCATGCATCTGTTGTCAGGTGCACCTTTGTGCTCACAGATTGCCTGAGTGCATGGACGATGCGCTCTTTAACATGCTGGTGGAGGGCTGGGATGGCTTTTCTGGAAAAAAAGTGTCGACTGGGTAGCTCGTAGCGTGGTACAGCGTAGTCCATCAGGTCTTTGAAAGCTTCGCTTTCAACTAACCGGTAGGGCATCATCTCTAACGAGATTAGTCTAGCTATGTGGGCGTTCAAACCCTGTGTACGCGGATGCGAGGCTAAGTATTTCCTTTTTCTAACCATAGTCTCATGTAGGGAGAGCTGGACTGGAGAGCTGGAGATCGTGGAACTAGCGGGGGTGCCGGTGGACATGGCAGACTGAGAGACGGTGGGAGATGGTATTGTTGCCGCCGGTGCCCTAGATGCAGTGTTTCCTACTACGAAACTGGTGATTCCCTGACCCTGACTGCTTTGGCCTGGCAAAGATACCTGCACAGATACAGCAGGTGGTGCGCTAAATGGTGGTCCTACACTGCCGGAAGGGATGTTGCGTTGATGACTAGCTTCATTGGCCGAGGGTGCAACAACCTTAAGGGACGTTTGGTAGTTAGTCCAAGCTTTCAAATGCATGGTGGTTAAATGTCTATGCATGCAACTAGTATTGAGACTTTTCAGATTCTGACCTCTGCTTAAGGAAGTAGAACATTTTTGACAGATGACTTTGCGCTGATCAATTGGATGTTGTTTAAAAAAATGCCAGACTGCACTCTTTCTAGCATCGGATACCTTTTCAGGCATTGCAGACTGAGCTTTAACCGGATGGCCACGCTGTCCTCCACCAGGTTTTGGCTTTGCCACGCGTTTTGGGCAAGATACGGGCCCGGCAGATGGAACCTGTGGCGATGTTGATGCCTGCTGCGGCTCCTCCTCCTCCTCTGCTTCAGAACTGCTGCCGCCTGCACCCTGTTCCCCCAATGGCTGCCAATCGGGGTCAAGAACTGGGTCATCTAATAACTCTTCTTGTACCTCCTGCGCAACTTCGTCTGTGTCACCGTGTCGTTTGGTGGTATAGCGTTCGTGATGGGGCAACATAGTCTCATCAGGGTCTGATTCTTGATCAGCACCCTGCGAGGGCAATGTTGTGGTCTGAGTCAAAGGACCAGCATAGTAGTCTGGCTGTGGCTGTGCGTCAGTGCACTCCATGTCAGATTCAACTTGTAATGGGCATGGACTGTTAACTGCTTCACTTTCTAAGCCAGGGACGGTATGTGTAAAGAGCTCCATGGAGTAACCCGTTGTGTCGCCTGCTGCATTCTTCTCTGTTGTTGTTTTTGCTGAAGAGGACAAGGAAGTGACTTGTCCCTGACCGTGAACATCCACTAACGACGCGCTGCTTTTACTTTTACCAGTTTCACGAGAGGAGGCAAAAGAGCTAGAGGCTGAGTCAGCAAGATAAGCCAAAACTTGCTCTTGCTGCTCCGGCTTTAAAAGCGGTTTTCCTAATCCCAGAAAAGGGAGCGTTCGAGGCCTTGTGTAGCCGGACGACGAACCTGGCTCCACAGCTCCAGACTTAGGTGCAATATTTTTTTCCCCACGACCACCTGATGCTCCACCACTACCACTACCCTCATTACCAGCTGACAATGAACGCCCCCGGCCACGACCTCTTCCACTAGACTTCCTCATTGTTTTAAAAACGTAACCAAACTAACGTTATTTGTTGCAGTCACACAACTTACACGGTGAGCTATAACTTCAGTATGATTTAGCTACCCCTTTACAGGTTGGTGAGACCACAGCGAAAATCAGGCCCAATGTTACACACTCTGTTTTTGGTGGCTGCAAATTAGAGAGATGCCCCACACGCAGGACTGTCACTGAAGCACAAATGTTAATATTAATGTCACACTATTATTTTTTTTTTATTTTTATTTTTTTCAGGAACACTTTAGAAACCCCAAAAAAAAAAAAAAATAGATTTTTGCAGGGAGAATTTAGAAAACAAATGTAACAAACTATATGCTTTCTATGGGCCACTGAGTGAGAGATGACGCACACAGGAATCAGGAGTGGCACACAAGCCCAGAGGCCAATATTTTTCTACCAATGATTGATGGAGTTATTTTCTCTGGTAGATTTTGGAACCCAAATCAAGGAAAAAAAATATAGGCTTTCTATGGACCACAATTGGAGAGAGAGAGAGAGAGAGAGAGAGAGAGAGAGAGAGAGAGAGAGAGATGGCACACCCAGGAGTCAAGACTGGCACACAAGCAGAAAGGCCAATATTAATCTCCCATTTTTTGGGGGGGTTTGTTTTTTTTTTTTTTTTTTTTTTTCAGGGAGACTTTAGAAAAAAAAATAATAAAAAAAATATGATTTTATCAGGAAGAATTTAGAAACCAAATAAAATAAAATGATTTTTTCAGGGAGAATTTATAAAACAAATAAAAACAAAAATAGGCGTTCTATGGCCCACTGACTGAGAGATGACGCACACAGGAGTCAGGAGTGGCACACAAGCCCAGAGGCCAATATTTTTCTACCAATGATTGATGTAGTTATTTTCTCTGGTAGATTTTGGAACCCAAATCAAGGAAAAAAAATATAGGCTTTCTATGGACCACAATTGGAGAGAGAGAGAGAGAGAGAGATGGCACACCCAGGAGTCAAGACTGGCACACAAGCAGAAAGGCCAATATTAATCTCCCACTGTTTTTTTTGGTTGTTTTTTTTTTTTTTTTTCAGGGAGACTTTAGAAAAAAAAATAATAAAAAAAATATGATTTTATCAGGAAGAATTTAGAAACCAAATAAAATAAAATGATTTTTTCAGGAAGAATTTATAAAACAAATAAAACCAAAAATAGGCGTTCTATGGCCCACTGACTGAGAGATGACGCACACAGGAGTCAAGACTGGCACACAAGCAGAAAGGCCAATATTAATCTCCCACTGTTTTTTTTTTTTTTTTTCAGGGAGACTTTAGAAAAAAAAATAATAAAAAAAATATGATTTTATCAGGAAGAATTTAGAAACCAAATAAAATAAAATGATTTTTTCAGGGAGAATTTATAAAACTAATAAAACAAAAAATAGGCGTTCTATGGCCCACTGAGTGAGAGATGACGCACACAGGAGTCAAGACTGGCACACAAGCAGAAAGGCCAATATTAATCCCCCACTGTTTTTTTTGTTTGTTTTTTTTTTTGTTTTGTTTTTTTCAGGGAGACTTTAGAAAAAAAAATAATAAAAAAAATATGATTTTATCAGGAAGAATTTAGAAACCAAATAAAATAAAATGATTTTTTCAGGGAGAATTTAGAAAACAAATAAAACCAAAAATAGGCGTTCTATGGCCCACTGACTGAGAGAGAGAGAGAGAGAGAGAGATGGCACGCTTAGTACTGGCACACAAGCCCAAAGGGCAATATTAATCTCCCTTTTTTTTTCAGGGAGAATTTCTAAAACCCCAAAAAAAAAAAAAATAGGCTTTCTATGGCCCACTATTTGTGAGAGAGATGGGACGCTCAGGACTGGCACAGATGGCACGCTCAGGACTGGCACAGAAGCCCAGAGGCCAATATTAATCTCCCTTTTTTTCTGGGAGAATTTATAAAACCAAAAAAATATTTAAATAGGCTTTCTATGGCCCACTATTTGTGAGAGAGATGGCACGCTCAGGACTGGCACAGATGGCACGCTCACAACTGGCACACAAGCCCAGAGGCCAATATTAATCTCCCTTTTTTTCAGGGAGAATTTATAAAACCAAAAAAAAAATTAAATAGGCTTTCTATGGCCCACTATTTGTGAGAGAGATGGCACGCTCAGGACTGGCACAGATGGCACGCTCACAACTGGCACACAAGCCCAGAGGCCAATATTAATCTCCCTTTTTTCAGGGAAAATTTATAAAACCAAAAAAAAAATTAAATAGGCTTTCTATGGCCCACTATTTGTGAGAGAGATGGCACGCTCACAACTGGCACAGATGGCACGCTCACAACTGGCACACAAGCCCAGAGGCCAATATTAATCTCCCTTTTTTCAGGGAAAATTTATAAAACCAAAAAAAAAATTAAATAGGCTTTCTATGGCCCACTATTTGTGAGAGAGATGGCACGCTCAGGACTGGCACAGATGGCACGCTCACAACTGGCACACAACCCCAGAGGCCAATATTAATCTCCCTTTTTTTCAGGGAGAATTTATAAAACCAAAAAAAAAAATTAAATAGGCTTTCTATGGCCCACTATTTGTGAGAGAGATGGCACGCTCAGGGCTGGCACAGATGGCACGCTCACAACTGGCACACAAGCCCAGAGGCCAATATTAATCTCCCTTTTTTCAGGGAAAATTTATAAAACCAAAAAAAAAATTAAATAGGCTTTCTATGGCCCACTATTTGTGAGAGAGATGGCACGCTCAGGACTGGCACAGATGGCACGCTCACAACTGGCACACAAGCCCAGAGGCCAATATTAATCTCCCTTTTTTTCAGGGAGAATTTATAAAACCAAAAAAAAAATTAAATAGGCTTTCTATGGCCCACTATTTGTGAGAGAGATGGCACGCTCAGGGCTGGCACAGATGGCACGCTCACAACTGGCACACAAGCCCAGAGGCCAATATTAATCTCCCTTTTTTTCAGGGAGAATTTATAAAACCCAAAAAAAAATAAAATAGGCTTTCTATGGCCCACTATTTGTGAGAGAGATGGCACACTCAGGACTGGCACACAAGCCCAAAGGCTAATATTAATCTCCCACTGTATTTTTATCAGGGAGAATTTATACACCCCACAAAAAAAAATACAGAAAAATGAAAAGGCTTTCTATGGCCCACTATGTGAGAGAGATGGCACACACAGGGATGGCACTCTAGCAGAAATGCCAAATTGCCAATCTTAATCTCCCACCAAAAAAAAAAAAAAACAGGGAATGTCCTACAATTACTATCTCCCTGCCTGCAGTAATCTCAGCCAGGTATGGCAGGCAGCAATAAGGAGTGGACTGATGCACAAATCAAATAAAAAGTGTGGACAAACAAAAAAGATAGCTGTGCAGAAAGGAAGGAACAAGAGGATTTGTGCTTTGAAAAAAGCAGTTGGTTTGCACAGCGGCGTACACACAGCAATGCAGCTATCAGGGAGCCTTCTAGGGCAGCCCAATGAGCTACAGCGCTGAGGGGGAAAAAAAAAAAAAAAACTTCCACTGTCCCTGCACACCGAGGGTGGTGTTGGACAGTGCAAATCGCTGCAGCACAAGCGGTTTTGTGGTTAATGGACCCTGCCTAACGCTATCCCTGCTTCTGACAAAGCGGCAGCAACCTCTCCCTAAGCTCAGATCAGCAGCAGTAAGATGGCGGTCGGCGGGAACGCCTCTTTATAGCCCCTGTGACGTCGCAGACAGCAAGCCAATCACTGCAATGCCCTTCTCAAAGATGGTGGGGACCAGGACCTATGTCATCACGCTGCCCACACTCTGCGTTTACCTTCATTGGCTGAGAAATGGCGCTTTTCGCGTCATTGAAACGCGACTTTGGCGCGAAAGTCGCGTACCGCATGGCCGACCCCGCACAGGGGTCGGATCGGGTTTCATGAAACCCCGACTTAGCCAAAAGTCGGCGACTTTTGAAAATGTTCGACCCGTTTCGCTCAACCCTAGCTCCCCCTGCTACATGGACTGCCACTGTCCGGTCCGTCTTTTCTTGGTCCCAGACGAGATGAGGCTTCACAAGGGTCAAAGTTGCTCCGGAATCTCTTAGTCCCTGCATGCGTTTCCCATTAACCCACACGACCTGTCGATGCGGTTGTCGATTATGTGCCCGGGCTGCCTGCACGGGGTCTACTTCATGCAGCACTTCCTCCATGTCTTCCACCCCTTGGTTAATTGTAGCCCCAAATGCAGGGTCAGCTTCACCTTGGTATCAGTGTACAGCGGCCCGGCGGAAGGTAGCTGTTCCCGCCTTTGGCCACTGGGTATGCTGAGTCCGGTTGGGACATTGTCTTTCCAGGTGGCCCAGCTGACGGCAGGTGTGGCAACGTGCCCCAGGGGAACTGTGGTAGGCCGGGTTTCTAGCTGGTCCCCCTACAATCTTTGGTGGTTTGGGCCTCTCCAGGTCCATGAGCGGACCCCTTGTGACCATCTTTGATCCGGACAACTGAGGCCCTCCCAAAAATAAATTACAGCACGCCTCTGTTCGCACAGCCTCTGAAGCATGTGCAGTCTAGAGTTCCACCTTGTTGCAACGTCGATTATTAGGCGGTGGTGGGGAAGATTCAGCGATCGCTGATGGTTCAGCATACGGCTGGAGTGTACGGGCGACCGGCGGATGTGCGAGCAAAGTCTTTGCACCTTCAGGAGCAGGGCTGGTAACCCCGGATTTTTCAGGAAGCACTGCACCACCAGGTTCAAGGTGTGAGCCAGGCAAGGTATGTGTTTCAGTTCTGAAAGGGCTATGGCAGCCATAAAATTCCTTCCGTTATCACTGACTACCTTGCCTGCCTCAAGATGTACACTGCCCAGCCATGACTGAGTTTCTTGCTGCAAGTACTTGGCCAGTACTTCCGCAGTGTGTCTGTTGTTGCCCAAACACTTCATTTCCAACACAGCCTGCTGACGCTTCCCACTAGCTGTTCCATAATGGGACACCTTGTGTGCAACACTGGCAGCTGCGGATGGAGTGGTCGTGCGACTGCGGTCTGTGGACGACCTTTCGCTTCTGGATGAGGAGGGATGGCGAACGCCTACAGCCAACTGTTTCCTAGACCGTGGGCTAGGCAGAACTGTCCCACTATGGCTGTCCCCTGTGGACCCTGCATCCACCACATTAACCCAGTGTGCCGTGATGGACACGTAACATCCCTGGACATGCCTACTGGTCCATGCATCTGTTGTGAGGTGCACCATTCTACTGACTGATTGCCTCAGTGCATGGACAATGCGGTCTTTGATATGCTGGTGGAGGGCTGGGATGCCTTTTCTCGCAAAGAAGTGTCGACTGGGTAGGTCATAGCGTGGTACTGCGTAGGCCATCAGGGCTTTGAAAGCTTCGCTTTCAACCAACCGGTAGGGCATCATCTCTAACGAGATTAGTCTAGCAATGTGGGCGTTCAAACCCTGTGTACGCGGATGAGAGTATGAGTACTTTCTTTTCCTAACGAGAGTCTCTTGTAGGGTGAGCTGCACTGGAGAGCTGCATGTGGTGGAACTAGCGGGGGTGGTGGTGGACATGGTAGATTGAGAGAGGGTTGATGATTGTATTCTTAATGATGGCCTACATACAGTGTTTCCTACCAAGAACCTTGTGATTCTCTGACTGCTTTGGCCTTGCGACGATACCTCCACATTTGCTGCTGGTGGTGTCCTAACCAGTGGGCTTACTGTGAGGGAAGTAATGTAGCGTTGCTGACTACATTCTGAGCAGGTGCACCAACGGTACGGGACGTTTGGTAGTTAGTCCAGGCTTGCAAGTGCATGCTGGTTAAATGTCTAAGCATGTACGTTGTATTTAAATTTTGAAGATTCTTCCCTCTTCTAAAGGTCTTTGAGCATTTTTTACAGATAACTTTGCACTGATACATAGTAACATAGTAACATAGTTAGTAAGGCCGAAAAAAGACATTTGTCCATCCAGTTCAGCCTATATTCCATCATAATAAATCCCCAGATCTACGTCCTTCTACAGAACCTAATAATTGTATGATACAATATTGTTCTGCTCCAGGAAGACATCCAGGCCTCTCTTGAACCCCTCGACTGAGTTCGCCATCACCACCTCCTCAGGCAAGCAATTCCAGATTCTCACTGCCCTAACAGTAAAGAATCCTCTTCTATGTTGGTGGAAAAACCTTCTCTCCTCCAGACGCAAAGAATGCCCCCTTGTGCCCGTCACCTTCCTTGGTATAAACAGATCCTCAGCGAGATATTTGTATTGTCCCCTTATATACTTATACATGGTTATTAGATCGCCCCTCAGTCGTCTTTTTTCTAGACTAAATAATCCTAATTTCGCTAATCTATCTGGGTATTGTAGTTCTCCCATCCCCTTTATTAATTTTGTTGCCCTCCTTTGTACTCTCTCTAGTTCCATTATATCCTTCCTGAGCACCGGTGCCCAAAACTGGACACAGTACTCCATGTGCGGTCTAACTAGGGATTTGTACAGAGGCAGTATAATGCTCTCATCATGTGTATCCAGACCTCTTTTAATGCACCCCATGATCCTGTTTGCCTTGGCAGCTGCTGCCTGGCACTGGCTGCTCCAGGTAAGTTTATCATTAACTAGGATCCCCAAGTCCTTCTCCCTGTCAGATTTACCCAGTGGTTTCCCATTCAGTGTGTAATGGTGATATTGATTCCTTCTTCCCATGTGTATAACCTTACATTTATCATTGTTAAACCTCATCTGCCACCTTTCAGCCCAAGTTTCCAACTTATCCAGATCCATCTGTAGCAGAATACTATCTTCTCTTGTATTAACTGCTTTACATAGTTTTGTATCATCTGCAAATATCGATATTTTACTGTGTAAACCTTCTACCAGATCATTAATGAATATGTTGAAGAGAACAGGTCCCAATACTGACCCCTGCGGTACCCCACTGGTCACAGCGACCCAGTTAGAGACTATACCATTTATAACCACCCTCTGCTTTCTATCACTAAGCCAGTTACTAACCCATTTACACACATTTTCCCCCAGACCAAGCATTCTCATTTTGTGTACCAACCTCTTGTGCGGCACGGTATCAAACGCTTTGGAAAAATCGAGATATACCACGTCCAATGACTCACCGTGGTCCAGTCTATAGCTTACCTCTTCATAAAAACTGATTAGATTGGTTTGACAGGAGCGATTTCTCATAAACCCATGCTGATATGGAGTTAAACAGTTATTCTCATTGAGATAATCCAGAATAACATCCCTCAGAAACCCTTCAAATATTTTACCAACAATAGAGGTTAGACTTACTGGCCTATAATTTACAGGTTCACTTTTAGAGCCCTTTTTGAATATTGGCACCACATTTGCTATGCGCCAGTCCTGCGGAACAGACCCTGTCGCTATAGAGTCACTAAAAATAAGAAATAATGGTTTATCTATTACATTACTTAGTTCTCTTAGTACTCGTGGGTGTATGCCATCCGGACCCGGAGATTTATCTATTTTAATCTTATTTAGCCGGTTTCGCACCTCTTCTTGGGTTAGATTGGTGACCCTTAATATAGGGTTTTCATTGTTTCTTGGGATTTCACCTAGCATTTCATTTTCCACCGTGAATACCGTGGAGAAGAAGGTGTTTAATATGTTAGCTTTTTCCTCGTCATTTACAACCATTCTTTCCTCACTATTTTTTAAGGGGCCTACATTTTCAGTTTTTATTCTTTTACTATTGATATAGTTGAAGAACAGTTTGGGATTAGTTTTACTCTCCTTAGCAATGTGCTTCTCTGTTTCCTTTTTGGCAGCTTTAATTAGTTTTTTAGATAAAGTATTTTTCTCCCTATAGTTTTTTAGAGCTTCAATGGTGCCATCCTGCTTTAGTAGTGCAAATGCTTTCTTTTTACTGTTAATTGCCTGTCTTACTTCTTTGTTTAGCCACATTGGGTTTTTCCTATTTCTAGTCCTTTTATTCCCACAAGGTATAAACCGCTTACACTGCCTATTTAGGATGTTCTTAAACATTTCCCATTTATTATCTGTATTCTTATTTCTGAGGATATTGTCCCAGTCTACCAGATTAAGGGCATCTCTAAGCTGGCCAAACTTTGCCTTCCTAGGCAGATCATTCGGATCTTGGTTAAAAAATGTCCACACTGCACTCTTCCTACTATGGAATACCTTTTCAGGCATTGCACGCTGTGCTACTTTCACCGGATGGCCACGCTGTCCTAAAACTGTTTTTGTTTTTGACAAATGTTTTTGGCCTGATACGGGCCTGCCAGATGAAAGCTGTTGCGATGTAGATGGCTGCTGCGGATCATCCTCCTCCGCTTCTGAGCTACTGGCTGCGGCACCCTCTTCCCCCAGTGGCTGCCAATCTGGGTCATCTATCACCTCCTCTTCAATGTCATGTGCACCTTCCTCTGTGTCACCGTGTAAGGTGCTATAGCGTTCGTGATGGGGCACTATAGTCTCAGCAGGGTCAGATTCTGGCTCGGTACACTGTGAGGGCAATGTAGTGATCTGTGTCAATGGAACAGCATAATAATCTAGCTGTGGCTGTGCATCAGTGCACTCCATGTCCGATTCATCTTGTAATGGGCTGTTAACAATTTCCCTTTCTAACCCAGGCACGGTATGTGTAAAGAGCTCCATGGAGTAAACTGTAGTGTCGCCTGACGCATCCTTCACTTTTGGTTTGGGTGAAGGACACAAGGAAGCGACTTGTTCCTGACCGGGAGCAGCCACTAACGACGCGCTGCTTTTCTGGAACTTTCTGAAGAGGAGGCGAAAGAGCTAGAGGCTGAGTCAGCAAGGAAAGCCAAAACTTTTTCCTGCTGCTCTGGCTTTAAAAGCTGTTTTCCTACTCCCAGATAAGGGAGCCTTCAAGGCCTTGTGTAGCCAGACGATGACGCTGGCTCAACACCTCGAGCCTTTGGTGCTATTTTGCTTTTCCCACTGCCACCAGATGCTCCACCACCACCACCACCATCAGTACCAGCTGGCAACGACCACCTACAACCTCTTCCACCAGACTTCCTCATTTTTGGGAAAATCTAACCAAAACAACAACCGTTATATGAAACTGTGAAACAAGGTAGAAGGTGTATATTAACTTGTTGAGAATTTAAATCTCCCTTTTTTGGGGGGGGGGGGGGAGACTGAACCAAAACTCAGGCCCAGTGTATATAACAACACAATCTAAGTGGCAGAACGTGGCTGGAAGATATATGAAAAAATACAAGGACTATAGTACAATTTCAATCTCCCTACAATGATCTCAGGACAAGTATGGCAGCAATAAAAAGGACTGCTGCACACAAAAGTGTGGACAAATAAACAAGAGAACTGTGCAGAAAGGAGCAACAGGATTTTTGCTTTTAAAAAAGCAGTTGGTTTGCACAGCGGCGTACAAACAGCAATGCAGCTATCAGGGAGCCTTATAAGGCAGCCTAATAAGCTACAGAGCTGATGCACAAAAATATAAACTCCACTGTCCCTGCAAAGAAAAGGTGGTGTTGGACAGTGGAAATCGCTACAGCACAAGCGGTTTGGGGGTTAATCTTCCCTCCCTGTTGTGAATTCTGTGGCAGAGTTCACTCCTGTGGTCACAAGTGGTACTTCGGCTGATTCTCTCTGGGATCTTCCGTTTGTGGAGGAAAGTGGTACTGCAGCTTCTGAGTTTCCTCCCTCAGGTGATCTGGGGAGCTCGTTAGCTTCTTCTCTACTTAACTCCACCTGATGCTTTGATCTATGCTTCCTGTCAATGTTTCAGTTTGGGACTTGTTTTTTCCCTGGATCATTCCTGTGGCCTGCTGCTCTGCAAAGCTAAGTTTTGCTTATGTTATTTTGTTGCTATTTTTCTGTCCAGCTTGCTTTATTGGTTTTTCTCGCCTGCTGGAAGCTCTGAGACGCAGAGGGACCACCTCCGTACCGTTAGTCGGTGCGGAGGGTCTTTTTGTCCCCTCTGCGTGGTTTTTTATAGGTTTTTGTGCTGACCGCAAAGTTATCTTCCCTATCCTCGTTCTGTTCAGCTAGTCGGGCCTCACTTTGCTAAATCTGTTTCATCTCTATGTTTGTGTTTTCATCTTACTCACAGTCATTATATGTGGGGGGCTGCCTTTTCCTTTGGGGAATTTCTCTGAGGCAAGGTAGGCTTATTTTTCTATCTTCAGGATTAGCTAGTTTCTCAGGCTGTGACGAGGCGCCTAGGTTCTGGTCAGGAGCGCTCCACGGCTACCTTTAGTGTGGTTTGATAGGCTTAGGGATTGCGGTCTGCAGAGTTCCCACGTCTCAGAGCTCGTTCTATTATTTTGGGTTATTGTCAGTTCACTGTATGTGCTCTGACCTCCAAGTCCATTGTGATTCTGAATTGCCTTTCATAACAGTACAGGAAGCCAAAAGTGCTAATGATTCTCAATAGAGGGAAAAAAGAAGTTCTGAGACCATTTTTTTTTCTTTGCACTGTGTTTTGTCCTTTTTTTCCCCTAGACATTTGGGTGGTTCAGGACACAGGTGTAGCGATGGACATTAAAGGTCTGTCTTCATGTGTGGATCAGCTCACGGCAAGAGTTCAAAATATTCAAGATTTTGTGGTCCAGAATTCTTTGCTTGAACCGAGAATTCCTATTCCAGATTTGTTTTTTGGAGATAGAACTAAATTTCTGAGTTTCAAAAATAATTGTAAACTATTTCTGGCTTTGAAACCTCGCTCTTCTGGTGACCCAATTCAACAGGTTAGGATCGTCATTTCTTTTTTCCGCGGCGACCCTCAGGACTGGGCGTTTTCTCTTGCGTCAGGAGATCCTGCATTGAGTAATATCGATGCGTTTTTCCTGGCGCTTGGGTTGCTGTACGATGAGCCTAATTCAGTGGATAAGGAGAAAAAAATTTGCTGGCTCTTTGTCAGGCTCAGGATGAGATAGAGGTATATTGTCAGAAATTTAGAAAGTGGTCAGTGCTCACTCAATGGAGTGAATGCGCTGGCAGCAATATTCAGAAAGGGTCTCTCTGAAGCCCTTAAGGATGTCATGGTGGGATTTCCTATGCCTGCTGGTTTGAATGAGTCTATGTCTTTGGCCATTCAGATCGGTCGACGCTTGCGTGAGCGTAAATCTGTGCACCATTTGGCGGTATTACCTGAGCTTAAACCTGAGCCTATGCAGTGTGATAGGACCTTGACCAGAGTTGAACGGCAAGAACATAGACGTCTGAATGGTCTGTGTTTCTACTGTGGTGATTCCACTCATGCTATCTCTGATTGTCCTAAGCGCACTAAGCGGTTCGCTAGGTCTGCCACCATTGGTACTGTACAGTCAAAATTTCTTCTGTCCGTTACCTTGATCTGCTCTTTGTCATCATATTCTGTCATGGCATTTGTGGATTCAGGCGCTGCCCTGAATTTGATGGACTTGGAATATGCTAAGCGTTGACAGGGAGAAGGACTTGGGGATCCTAGTTAATGATAAACTTACCTGGAGCAGCCAGTGCCAGGCAGCAGCTGCCAAGGCAAACAGGATCATGGGGTGCATTAAAAGAGGTCTGGATACACGTGATGAGAGCATTATACTGCCTCTGTACAAATCCCTAGTTAGACCGCACATGGAGTACTGTGTCCAGTTTTGGGCACCGGTGCTCAGGAAGGATATAATGGAACTAGAGAGAGTACAAAGGAGGGCAACAAAATTAATAAAGGGGATGGGAGAACTACAATACCCAGATAGATTAGCGAAATTAGGATTATTTAGTCTAGAAAAAAGACGAATGAGGGGCGATCTAATAACCATGTATAAGTATATAAGGGGACAATACAAATATCTCGCTGAGGATCTGTTTATACCAAGGAAGGTGACGGGCACAAGGGGGCATTCTTTGCGTCTGGAGGAGAGAAGGTTTTTCCACCAACATAGAAGAGGATTCTTTACTGTTAGGGCAGTGAGAATCTGGAATTGCTTGCCTGAGGAGGTGGTGATGGCGAACTCAGTCGAGGGGTTCAAGAGAGGCCTGGATGTCTTCCTGGAGCAGAACAATATTGTATCATACAATTATTAGGTTCTGTAGAAGTACGTAGATCTGGGGATTTATTATGATGGAATATAGGCTGAACTGGATGGACAAATGTCTTTTTTCGGCCTTACTAACTATGTTACTATGTTACTATGTTACTATGTTGTGGGTTTTTCTTGGAGCCCTTGCAGTGTCCTATTCCATTGAGAGGAATTGATGCTACGCCTTTGGCCAAGAATAAGCCTCAATACTGGACCCAGCTGACCATGTGCATGGCTCCTGCACATCAGGAGGTTATTCGCTTTCTGGTGTTGCATAATCTGCATGATGTGGTCGTGTTGGGGTTGCAATGGCTACAAGTCCATAATCCAGTATTAGATTGGAAATCAATGTCTGTGTCCAGCTGGGGTTGTCAGGGGGTACATGGTGATGTTCCATTTCTGTCAATTTCGTCATCCACCCCTTCTGAGGTTCCAGAGTTCTTGTCTGATTACCGGGATGTATTTGATGAGCCCAAGTCCGATACCCTACCTCCGCATAGGGATTGTGATTGTGCTATCAATTTGATTCCTGGTAGTAGGTTCCCAAAAGGTCGATTGTTTAATTTGTCCGTGCCTGAGCACACCGCTATGCGCAGTTATGTGAAGGAATCCCTGGAGAAGGGGCATATTCGCCCGTCATCGTCGCCATTAGGAGCAGGGTTCTTTTTTGTAGCCAAGAAGGATGGTTCGCTGAGACCTTGTATAGATTACCGCCTTCTTAATAAGATCACGGTTAAATTTCAGTACCCCTTGCCATTGTTATCTGATCTGTTTGCTCGGATTAAGGGGGCTAGTTGGTTCACAAAGATAGATCTTCGTGGTGCGTATAATCTGGTGCGAATTAAGCAAGGCGATGAATGGAAAACTGCATTTAATACGCCCGAGGGTTATTTTGAGTATCTCGTGATGCCGTTCGGACTTGCCAATGCTCCATCAGTGTTTCAGTCCTTTATGCATGACATCTTCCGAGAGTACCTGGATAAATTCCTGATTGTGTACTTGGATGACATTTTGATCTTCTCGGATGATTGGGAGTCTCATGTGAAGCAGGTCAGAACGGTTTTTCAGGTCCTGCGTGCTAATTCTTTGTTTGTGAAGGGATCAAAGTGTCTCTTTGGTGTGCAGAAGGTTTCATTTTTGGGGTTCATCTTTTCCCCTTCTACTATCGAGATGGATCCTGTTAAGGTCAAAGCCATCCATGATTGGACTCAGCCGACATCTCTGAAAAGTCTGCAAAAGTTCCTGGGCTTTGCTAATTTTTATCGTCGCTTCATCTGCAATTTTTCTAGTATTGCTAAACCATTGACCGATTTGACCAAGAAGGGTGCTGATGTGGTCAATTGGTCTTCTGCTGCTGTGGAAGCTTTTCAAGAGTTGAAGCGTCGTTTTTCTTCTGCCCCTGTGTTGTGTCAGCCAGATGTTTCTCTTCCGTTCCAGGTCGAGGTTGATGCTTTTGAGATTGGAGCAGGGGCTGTTTTGTCGCAGAGAGGTTCTGGTTGCTCAGTGATGAAACCATGCGCTTTCTTTTCCAGGAAGTTTTCACCTGCTGAGCGTAATTATGATGTGGGCAACCCGAGAGTTGCTGGCCATGAAGTGGGCATTCGAGGAGTGGCGTCATTGGCTTGAAGGAGCTAAGCAGTGGTCTTGACTGATCACAAGAACTTGACTTATCTCGAGTCTGCCAAGCGCTTGAATCCTAGACAAGCTCGTTGGTCGTTGTTTTTTGCCCGTTTTGACTTTGTGATTTCGTACCTTCCGGGCTCTAAAAATGTGAAGGCGGATGCTCTGTCTAGGAGTTTTGTACCCAACTCTCCGGGTTTATCTGAGCCGGCGGGTATCCTCAAGGAAGGAGTAATTGTGTCTGCCATCTCCCCTGATTTGCGGTGGGTGCTGCAAAAATTTCAGGCTAATAAACCTGACCGTTGCCCAGCGGAGAAACTGTTTGTCCCTGATAGGTGGACGAATAGAGTTATCTCTGAACTTCATTGTTCGGTGTTGGCTGGTCATCCTGGAATCTTTGGTACCAGAGAGTTAGTGGCTAGATCCTTTTGGTGGCCCTCTCTGTCGCGGGATGTGCGTGCTTTTGTGCAGTCCTGTGGGATTTGTGCTCGGGCTAAGCCCTGCTGTTCTCGTGCCAGTGGGTTGCTTTTGCCCTTGCCGGTCCCGAAGAGGCCTTGGACACATATCTCTATGGATTTTATTTCTGACCTTCCCGTTTCTCAAAAGATGTCAGTCATTTGGGTGGTCTGTGATCGCTTTTCTAAGATGGTCCATCTGGTACCCTTGTCTAAATTGCCTTCCTCCTCTGATTTGGTGCCTTTGTTCTTCCAGCATGTGGTTCGTTTGCATGGCATTCCAGAGAATATTGTTTCTGACAAAGGTTCCCAGTTTGTTTCGAGGTTTTGGCGAGCCTTTTGTGGTAGGATGGGCATTGACTTGTCTTTTTCCTCGGCTTTCCATCCTCAGACTAATGGCCAGACCGAGCGAACCAATCAGACCTTGGAAACATATCTGAGGTGCTTTGTTTCTGCTGATCAGGATGACTGGGTGTCCTTTTTGCCTTTGGCTGAGTTCGCCCTTAATAATCGGGCCAGCTCGGCTACCTTGGTTTCACCATTTTTCTGCAATTCTGGGTTCCATCCTCGTTTCTCTTCTGGACAGGTTGAGTCTTCGGACTGTCCTGGTGTGGATACTGTGGTGGACAGGTTGCAGCAGATTTGGACTCAGGTAGTGGACAATTTGACCTTGTCCCAGGAGAAGGCTCAACTTTTCGCTAATCGCAGACGCCGTGTGGGTCCCCGACTTCGTGTTGGGGATCTGGTTTGGTTATCTTCTCGTCATATTCCTATGAAGGTTTCCTCTCCTAAATTTAAACCTCGTTTTATTGGTCCGTATAGGATTTCTGAGGTTCTTAATCCTGTGTCTTTTCGTCTGACCCTTCCAGATTCTTTTTCCATACATAACGTATTCCATATGTCATTGTTGCGGAGATACGTGGCACCTATGGTTCCATCTGTTGAGCCTCCTGCCCCGGTTTTGGTGGAGGGGGAATTGGAGTATATTGTGGAGAAGATTTTGGATTCTCGTGTTTCAAGACGGAAACTCCAGTATCTGGTTAAATGGAAGGGTTATGCTCAGGAGGATAATTCCTGGGTTTTTGCCTCTGATGTCCATGCTCCCGATCTTGTTCGTGCCTTTCATGTGGCTCATCCTGGTCGGCCTGGGGGCTCTGGTGAGGGTTCGGTGACCCCTCCTCAAGGGGGGGGTACTGTTGTGAATTCTGTGGCAGAGTTCACTCCTGTGGTCACAAGTGGTACTTCGGCTGATTCTCTCTGGGATCTTCCGTTTGTGGAGGAAAGTGGTACTGCAGCTTCTGAGTTTCCTCCCTCAGGTGATCTGGTGAGCTCGTTAGCTTCTTCTCTACTTAACTCCACCTGATGCTTTGATCTATGCTTCCTGTCAATGTTTCAGTTTGGGACTTGTTTTTTTCCCTGGATCATTCCTGTGGCCTGCTGCTCTGCAAAGCTAAGTTTTGCTTATGTTATTTTGTTGCTATTTTTCTGTCCAGCTTGCTTTATTGGTTTTTCTCGCCTGCTGGAAGCTCTGAGACGCAGAGGGACCACCTCCGTACCGTTAGTCGGTGCGGAGGGTCTTTTTGTCCCCTCTGCGTGGTTTTTTATAGGTTTTTGTGCTGACCGCAAAGTTATCTTCCCTATCCTCGTTCTGTTCAGCTAGTCGGGCCTCACTTTGCTAAATCTGTTTCATCTCTATGTTTGTGTTTTCATCTTACTCACAGTCATTATATGTGGGGGGCTGCCTTTTCCTTTGGGGAATTTCTCTGAAGCAAGGTAGGCTTATTTTTCTATCTTCAGGATTAGCTAGTTTCTCAGGCTGTGACGAGGCGCCTAGGTTCTGGTCAGGAGCGCTCCACGGCTACCTTTAGTGTGGTTTGATAGGCTTAGGGATTGCGGTCTGCAGAGTTCCCACGTCTCAGAGCTCGTTCTATTATTTTGGGTTATTGTCAGTTCACTGTATGTGCTCTGACCTCCATGTCCATTGTGATTCTGAATTGCCTTTCATAACACCTCCCTAACTATATCCCTTCTTCTGATGTAGCTGCAGCAACCTCTCCCTATGATAAGATCGGCAGAAGTAAGATGGCGGTCGGCGTGCACGCCCCTTCATAGCCCCTGTGACGCCGCAGAAAGCAAGCCAATCACTGTCATGCCCTTCTCAAAGATGGTGGGGACCGAGACCTATGTCATCACACTGCCCACACTCTGCGTCCTCCTTCATTGGATTAGAAATGGAGCTGAAAGCTTCATACGAAACGCGACTTTGGTGCGAAGATCGCCGACCTCATGGCCGATCCCACACTAGGATCGGGTCGGGTTTCATGAAACCCGACTTTGCAGAAAGTCGGCGATTTTTGAATTTGTCCGATCCGTTTCGCTCAACCCTAACTGCAGCAGCAGCATCAGGACCAATTCAGACAACAGCAGCAGATCGAGTTGCTTGCTGAGGCAGTTTGGGGAAGGCCAGAAACCCAGCCCAGAAGGGCAGGTGATGGCACGCACGTCCGGAAGGCGGTAAGATAAGGGATGCAGAAAATGACCCCGGTTGATGATGTAGAGGCATTTCTGCTGTTTTTAAGCTGCTGTCGGAGCGAAAGAGACTGCCGCCAGACCAGTGGGCGGAGGTGCTGATCCCATATCTAACCGGCGAGCCCCAGAAGGCTTATTATGACCTGGCCTTTCAAGATGCCCGGGAATATGTGAAACTGAAAACTGTGATACTCGCTCGCTCATTGGTGACTATATCTGTCTGGGCCCAAAGGGTTCATCATTGGGCGTTTTGCAGTGATAAGCCACCTCACTCTCAGATGTTCAACTTACTCCACCTGGTGCAGAAATTGTTACAGCCGGAGTCCTCCACCCCAGCCCAGATGTTGGAGCGGGTTGTAATGGACAGGTTTATCCATTTTCTTCCTAGGTCGGTACAGACATGGGTGGCCCAAAGGGATCCTCGGAGTGCGGATGACCTGGTCTGCCTAGTAGAAAGATACCAGGTGGTTGAGAGGTCCCTAAAAGAAGCTGGGGGGTGGTGCATCCCCATACTGGGGTACCCAGCAGGAGCCTGAGTCCCAAAAAAGGGGTAGAGCCACCACTGGGGGAGGTCTGAGGTTGCATAATCCTGTTGAAGGGGTGCATGAGACTGCTGGTAAGGACTTGATCTGTTGGCAGTGCCACGGTCCTGGACACATCGCTGACCCGTTGTCCTTTGTCTTCTGAGCAGATGGACTGCAGTCTAGGCCGGCGCTGCTCAGAATTTGCTTACCCCGCTTGCAGTGTGGACCATCAACACAGGGATGGGCCTCAGTCATGTCCTATGACCATAAACGGTGCGCTGGTATTAGGACTATTGGACTTGGGGAGTTTGGTGACTCTGTTAAGGTCTACACTTCCCCACCAGCTGATTCCAGGGAAGCACGTGGGCATTTACTGTATCCATGGCAATGCCAAGGACAACACCATTGCCAGCGTTTGTATAAAAACTAACTATGGAACTGAATCCCATGAGGTCGGGGTTGAGAAAAACCTGCTACACCCTGTGATAAAATGTCGGGACTTCAGTCTGTTTTGGGACTTGTGGGGGAAGGCTGCGATAAATGACTCAGACAGAGGCCAGTCCAACCCTGCTTAATCCCCATCACAGCCCGAGATAGAAGAGTTTGCAGCGCCCCAGGGTCCTGTTCATTGCAGTAATATCATTCTCCTCTAGGGGGAGTGATGTTACGTTTGGAGGCAAAGAAAGACAACTGAATCCAGGTATCACAAACATGCAACACATTTCACACTCCAGGCCACCAAGCGGAGCTATGCTCCTATTTATTAGGGCACTCTTCACACTTAGGTAAAAACTGGTTACCTGGAGAGGAAGTGAGTCAGTTGGTGGCTGAGCTTCGCTCAGGTAGTTGGTCCCTGACAGGGGTGGGATCCTGTCAAAGGCCGGGACAGAAGGACACGGAGCTGCGCCTGCCCTGAGTGCGGCAGCTTCCAAAAAGAGACATTGAAAGAGAACTGTATTGTAGAGAGGGTAAAGAAGTCGTAGCAAAGGAGTGGATATCAGAGGAGTTCTGCCCTGCACAGGCTGCCTCCTTCTGAGGCGCAAGATCCCGGTAGCCGGAACACCGAGGGAGCAACAGTCCTTTATGCCTTGCTCCAGAGACCAGCAGGACAGCTAATTTCACGTTACCTGCCAGCCCTATACCCAGTAGGCAAGGTGGCACCCACGAGAGGCCGGGGCATGATAGAGTCCCTGTAAAAAGCCTCAAGCCACTGGTCATACGGGTTTGTCCTATCCGGGGGACAGAGAGAGACATAACATCTGAACATCTTCAACAGTTGTGAGGACCTTATGAAGCTTAGAAGTAAGGTTCTACAACAAACGGCGCTAGAGGAAGGCTACTGATTTCTACCTGGACAAGGGGATTCTGGATTTGCCTCCAAACCGGCCGGACTCTGCCTGCCCTGTGGTCTGTGCTCTGGACTGTAGATGCTGAAGCCTTCAGTAAAGGTAAAGAGACTGCAACCTTGTGTCCTCATTCTTCACTGCGCCTCACACCATCCACCATCTAGACACTGGGAAGCCCTGGGGACATACTTCACCTGTATGAATAGCCTTCCCTTGCGCTGTAGTGGTGTAGTCCCTTACTGCATAAGCTTCAAATAAGGTCCTCACAGATGTGGTGTCTCTCTCTGTCCCCAGTTTAGCATAGGACAAAACCCATATGACTGGTGACTTGAGCCCGTTTATAGGATCTCTTAGATGACCCGGCTCTGTGGGGTATCACCATGCCTCCTGGGTATTAGTTCGGGCAGGGAACGTGGAATTCAGCTGTCCTGCGGTCTCTGAAATAAGGTGTAGAGGTCTTTACTCCCTCGGTTGTCCGGCTACCGGTTATCTGCGCCTGCTTGGGGCTGGTCCCCTTCTGGTATCCTCTCCCATGCTTTGCTTTCCTGCAGACTCACTGCAATGTATTCTGCTTTCTGAAATTTCTCTTTCTGGGAGCTGCAGCTCTTAGGGCATGCACAGCTCCGTGGACCCTCTGTCCTCCTCAGGCGGATGTCTGGAACTTTCTGAGCTGATGTTCTTTCCTTCTCAGTTTCGTCTTGCTGCCAGGAACTGCCGACTTCCACGTCTGCTCAGCTATTGTCCTATCGTACCAGCTCCGCCTCAGCTGATGTTCCACGACAAGCTCCCTTCTGGCAATCTCTCGCTCTAGCACATCTTTCTGTTTCCTTCCTCTCTGTTTCTCTGACAGGAACTGAACTGACTTTCCCTCCAAACTACCTTATACAGTGGGGCAAAAAAGTATTTAGTCAGTCAGCAATAGTGCAAGTTCCACCACTTAAAAAGATGAGAGGCGTCTGTAATTTACATCATAGGTAGACCTCAACTATGGGAGACAAACTGAGAAGAAAAAATCTAGAAAATCACATTGTCTGTTTTTTTAACAATTTATTTGCATATTATGGTGGAAAATAAGTATTTGGTCAGAAACAAAATTTCATCTCAATACTTTGTAATATATCCTTTGTTGGCAATGACAGAGGTCAAACGTTTTCTGTAAGTCTTCACAAGGTTGCCACACACTGTTGTTGGTATGTTGGCCCATTCCTCCATGCAGATCTCCTCTAGAGCAGTGATGTTTTTGGCTTTTCGCTTGGCAACACGGACTTTCAACTCCCTCCAAAGGTTTTCTATAGGGTTGAGATCTGGAGACTGGCTAGGCCACTCCAGGACCTTGAAATGCTTCTTACGAAGCCACTCCTTCGTTGCCCTGGCGGTGTGCTTTGGATCATTGTCATGTTGAAAGACTCAGCTACGTTTCATCTTCAATGCCCTTGCTGATGGAAGGAGGTTTGCACTCAAAATCTCACGATACATGGCCCCATTCATTCTTTCATGTACCCGGATCAGTCGTCCTGGCCCCTTTGCAGAGAAACAGCGCCAAAGCATGATGTTTCCACCACCATGCTTTACAGTAGGTATGGTGTTTGATGGATGCAACTCAGTATTCTTTTTCCTCCAAACACGACAAGTTGTGTTTCTACCAAACAGTTCCAGTTTGGTTTCATCAGACCATAGGACATTCTCCCAAAACTCCTCTGGATCATCCAAATGCTCTCTAGCAAACTTCAGATGGGCCCGGACATGTACTGGCTTAAGCAGTGGGACACGTCTGGCACTGCAGGATCTGAGTCCATGGTGGCGTAGTGTGTTACTTATGGTAGGCCTTGTTACATTGGTCCCAGCTCTCTGCAGTTCATTCACTAGGTCCCCCCGCGTGGTTCTGGGATTTTTTCTCACCGTTCTTGTGGTCATTCTGACCCCACGGGGTGGGATTTTGCGTGGAGCCCCAGATCGAGGGAGATTATCAGTGGTCTTGTATGTCTTCCATTTTCTAATTATTGCTCCCACTGTTGATTTCTTCACTCCAAGCTGGTTGGCTATTGCAGATTCAGTCTTCCCAGCTTGGTGCAGGGCTACAATTTTGTTTCTGGTGTCCTTTGACAGCTCTTTGGTCTTCACCATAGTGGAGTTTGGAGTCAGACTGTTTGAGGGTGTGCACAGGTGTCTTTTTATACTGATAACAAGTTTAACCCCTTAGCGACCGCCGATACGCCTTTTAACGGCGGCCGCTAAGGGTACTTAAACCACAGCGCCGTTAATTAACGGCGCTGTGGAAAAAGTCCATAGCGCCCCCCAGAGGCCGATTTTCTCCGGGGTCTCGGCTGCCGAGGGTAGCCGAGACCCCAGAGAACATGATTCGGGGGGTTTTTAACCCACCCCGCATTTGCGATCGCCGGTAATTAACCGTTTACCGGCGATCGCAAAAAAAAAAAACGCGATCTCTTTTTAATTTCTCTGTCCTCCGATGTGATCGCACATCGGAGGACAGAGAAAAGGGGTCCCAGGTGGCCCCCCAATACTCACCTAGCTCCCCCGATGCTCCTCGTGTCTCCCGGTGGGCGCCGCCATCTTCAAAATGGCGGGCGCATGCGCAGTGCGCCCGCCGGCCGGCACCGGGAGAATCTTTGGGGTCCCGGCTGCCGGGGGGTAGCCGAGACCCCAAAGAGCATGATCGGGGTCGGTATTACCGACCCCTGTTTTGCGATCGCCGGTAATTAACTGTTTACCGGCGACCGCAAAAAAAAAAAGTAAAGTGTAATTCTCTGTCCTCTGATGTGATCGCACATCAGAGGACAGAGAAATAGGGGGATTCGGGGACCCTAGCATACTCACCTAGGTCCCTGGATCCTCTTGCTGCTCCTCCTGGCCGCCGGCAGCAGAACATGGCGGACGCATGCCCAGTGCGCCCGCCATCTGTCTCCATCTGCCGGCCGGCAGGAGAACAGCAGTTGGGGCTAAAGTTAGGGTTAGGGTTAGGGGTAGGGTTAGGGGTAGGGTTAGGGGTAGGGGTAGGGGTAGGGTTAGGGTTAGGGGTAGGGTTAGGGTTAGGGGTAGGGTTAGGGGTAGGGTTAGGGCTAGGGTTGGGGCTAAATTTAGGGTTAGGGTTGGGGCTAAATTTAGGGTTAGGCTTCTTTCACACTTACGTCGGTACGGGGCCGTCGCAATGCGTCAGCCCGACATACCGACGCACGTTGTGAAAATTGTGCACAACGTGGGCAGCAGCTGTAGTTTTTCAACGCATCCGCTGCCCAATCTATGTCCTGGGGAGGAGGGGGCGGAGTTACGGCCACGCATGCGCGGTCAGAAATGGCGGATGCGACGTACAAAAAAACGTTTCATTGAACGTTTTTTTGTGCCGACGCTCCGCCAAAACACAACTGATCCAGTGCACGACAGACGCGACGTGTGGCCATCCGTCACGATCCGTCGGCAATACAAGTCTATGGGCAAAAAACGCATCCTGCGGGCACATTTGCAGGATCCGTTTCTTGTCCAAAACGACAGATTGCGACGGAATGCCAAACGACGCAAGTGTGAAAGTAGCCTTAGGGCTAGGGTTAGGGTTGGGGCTAAAGTTAGGGCTAGGGTTGGGGCTAAAGTTAGGGTTAGAGCTGGGATTAGGGTTAGGGTTTGGATTAGGGTTGGTATTAGGGTTAGGGTTGGCATTAGGGTTACGCTTGGGATTAGGGTTAGGTTTGGGATTAGGGTTGAGATTAGGATTAGGGGTGTGTTGGATTTAGGGTTTTGATTAGGGTTATGGTTAGGGTTGACATTAGGGTTGTTTTGGGGTAAGGGTTGTGATTATGGTTAGGGTTAGTGATTAGGATTATGGATCAGGTTGGGATTAGGGTTAGGGGTGTGTTGGGGTTATGGTTGGAGCTAGAATTGGGGGTTTTTCACTGTTTAGGTACATCAGGGGGTCTCCAAACACGACAGCCAATTTTGCGCTCAAAAAGTCAAATGGTGCTCCCTCCCTTCTGAGCTCTGCCGTGCGCCCAAACAGTGGGTTACCCCCACATATAGGGCATCAGCGTACTCGGGATAAATTGGACAACAACTTCTGGGGTCCAATTTCTCTTGTTACCCTTGTGAAAATAAAAACTTGGGGGCTACAAAATCTTTTTTGTGAAAAAAAAAATATTTTTTATTTTCACGACTCTGCATTCTAAACTTCTGTGAAGCACTTGGGCATTTAAAGTTCTCACCACACATCTAGATAAGTTCCTTGGGGGGTCTAGTTTCCAAAATGGGGTCACTTGTGGGGGGTTACTACAGTTTAGGTACATCAGGGGCTCTGCAATCGCAACATAATGCCCACAGACCATTCTATCAAAGTCTGCATTCCAAAAAGGCGCTCCTTCCCTTCCGAGCTCTGCCGTGCGCCCAAACAGTGGTTTACCCCCACATATGCCGCATCAGCGTACTCAGGATAAATTGGACAACAACTATTGCAGTCCAATTTCTCCTGTTACCCTTGTGAAAATAAAAACTTGGGGGCTACAATATCTTTTTTGTGGAAAAAAAAAATATTTTTTATTTTCACGACTCTGCATTCTAAACTTCTGTGAAGCACTTGGGCATTCAAAGTTCTCACCACACATCTAGATAAGTTCCTTGGGGGGTCTAGTTTCCAAAATGGGGTCACTTGTGGAGGTTTTCTACTGGTTAGGTACATCAGGGGCTCTGCAAACGCAACATAATACCCGCAGACCATTCTATCAAAGTCTGCATTCCAAAACGGCGCTCCTTCCTTCCGAGCTCTGCCGTGTGCCCAAACAGTGGTTTACCCCCACATAAGGGGTACCAGCATACTCAGGACAAATTGGACAACAACTTTTGGGGTGCAATTTCTCTTGTTACCCTTGTGAAAATAAAAACTTGGGGGCTAAAAAATCTTTTTTGTGGAAAAAAAAATATTTTTTATTTTCACGGCTCTGCATTATAAACTTCTGTGAAGCACTTGGGCATTCAAGGTTCTCACCACACATCTAGATAAGTTCCATGGGAGGTCTAGTTTCCAAAATGGGGTCACTTGTGGGGGATTTCTACTGTTTAGGCACATCAGGGGCTCTCCAAACGCGACATGGCGTCCGATCTCAATTCCAGCCAATTCTACATTGAAAAAGTAAAACGGCACTCTTTCTCTTCCAAGCTCTGCGGTGCGCCCAAACAGTGGTTTACCCCCACATATTGGGTATCGACGTACTCAGGAGAAACTGCACAACAACTTTAGTGGTCTAATTTCTCCTGTTACCCTTGTGAAAATAAAAATTTGGGGGCAAAAAGATCATTTTTGTAGAAAAAATGCAATTTTTTTTTTCACGGCTCTACGTTATAAACTTCTGTGAAGCACATGGGGGTTCAAAGTGCTCGCCACACATCTAGATAAGTTCCTTAAGGGGTCTAGTTTCCAAAATGGTGTCACTTGTGGGGGGTTTCCACTGTTTAGGCACATCAGGAGCTCTCCAAACGCGACATGGCGTCCAATCTCAATTCCAGCCAATTCTACATTGAAAAAGTAAAACGGCACTGCTTCTCTTCCAAGCTCTGCGGTGCGCCCTAACAGTTGTTTACCCCCACATATTGGGTATCAGCGTACTCAGGAGAAATTGCACAACAACTTTTGTGGTCTAATTTCTCCTGTTACCCTTGTGAAAATAAGAATTTGTGGGCGAAAAGATCATTTTTGTGTAAACAAAAGCGATTTTTTATTTTCACGGCTCTACGTTATAAACTTCTGTGAAGCACATGGGGGTTCAAAGTGCTCACCACACATCTAGATATGTTCCTTAAGGGGTCTAGTTTCCAATGTGGGGTCACTTGTGGGGGGTTTCTACTGTTTAGGCACATCAGGGGCTCTCCAAACGCGACATGGCGTCCAATCTCAATTCCAGCCAATTCAACATTGAAAAAGTAAAACGGCGCTCCTTCACTTCCAAGCTCTGCGGTGCGCCCAAACAGTGGTTTACCCTCACATATGGGGTATCGACGTATTCAGGAGAAATCGCACAACAACTTTTGTGGTCTAATTTCTCCTGTTACCCTTGTGAAAATAAGAATTTGTGGGCGAAAAGATCATTTTTGTGTAAACAAAAGCGATTTTTTATTTTCAGGGCTCTACGTTATAAACTTCTGTGAAGCACTTGGGGGTTCAAAGTGCTCACCACACATCTAGATAAGTTCCTTAAGGGGTCTAGTTTCCAAAATGGTGTCACTTGTGGGGAGTTTCCACTGTTTAGGCACATCAGGGGCTCTCCAAACGCGACATGGCGTCCAATCTCAATTCCAGCCAATTCTGCATTGAAAAAGTCAAACGGCGCTCCTTCACTTCTAAGTTCTGCGGTGCGCCCAAACAGTGGTTTACCCCCACATATGGGGTATTGGCGTATTCAGGAGAAATTGCATAACAAAATTTATGGTTACATTTCTGTTTTTACACTTGTGAAAATAAAAAAAATGGTTCTGAATTAAGATGTTTGCAAAAAAAAGTTAAATGTTCATTTTTTCCTTCCACATTGTTTCAGTTCCTGTGAAGCACGTAAAGGGTTAATAAACTTCTTGAATGTGGTTTTGAGAACCTTGAGGGGTGTAGTTTTTAGAATGGTGTCACACTTCATTATTTTCTATCATATAGACCCCTCAAAATGACTTTAAATGTGATGTGGTCCCTAAAAAAAAATGGTGTTGTAAAAATGAGAAATTGCTGGTCAACTTTTAACCCTTATAACTCCCTAACAAAAAAAATTTTGTTTCCAAAATTGTGCTGATGTAAAGTAGACATGTGGGAAATGTTATTTATTAACTATTTTTCGTGACATATCTCTCTGATTTAAGGGCATAAAAATACAAAGTTTGAAAATTGCAAAATTTTAAAAATTTTCGCCATATTTCTGTTTTTTTCATAAATAATCGCAAGTAATATCGAAGAAATGTTACCACTAACATGAAGTACAATATGTCACGAAAAAACAATCTCAGAATCAGCGGGATCCGTTGAAGCGTTCCAGAGTTATAACCTCATAAAGTGACAGTGGTCAGAATTGCAAAAATTGGCCCGGTCATTAAGTACCAAATTGGCTCTGTCACTAAGGGGTTAAACAGGTGCCATTACTACAGGTAATGAGTGGAGGAAAGAGGAGACTCTTAAAGAAGAAGTTACAGGTCTGTGAGAGCCAGAAATCTTGATTGTTTGTTTCTGACCAAATACTTATTTTCCATCATAAAATGCATAAAAAATGATAAAAAAACAGACAATGTGATTTTCTGGATTTTTTTTTCTCAGTTTGTCTCCCATAGTTGAGGTCTACCTATGATGTAAATTACAGACGCCTCTCATCTTTTTAAGTGGTGGAACTTGCACTATTGCTGACTGACTAAATACTTTTTTTGCCCCACTGTATATGGGGAGTCACCTAGTAAATAGGAGCAGAAGCTCCCCCTGGTGTCCTGGAGTGTGAAGTGTTTCATGCTTATGGTACCTGGATGCAGTTATCCTTCCTTGGACAAATTTATTTGTGAGGGCACCACAGCAGGTATAGAGGGATACACCCAGGATCAATAGAAAAATTACAGAAATTATACAAAGAGAAAGCTGCAGACCAAAAACTGGGGATCACCAAAAACAGGTACAAAGATAATAATTTTATTGAGTACAAAGCCAACACACATGATAAAAACATGCTCTTAAATATATCATCAGATATTGAAAAATAAACAGCAGCTGCGGTAATTACATCAAATCCTAAAGCTTGCTTAGAGCACACTTCCAGGACGCTGAGAGGAGGCGTGCTAAACTAGTCTCCAGCTACGTACGAAGTGCTTCCTGGGCCGAGTATGGAGGCCACCGCGCATGGTCACCCAGGTCAGAAAGGTGCATCTGCGCAGTGAAGCCCTGCCCTCACCATAGTAACGTGCATCGCTCCCAACCAAGTTGTGTCTGCGCACTGAGGCCCAGCACTCCCCAAGGAAGCACTGATAAAAACATGGAGGCAGTGAATTCTATGGCAGCGTACATAGCTAATGTAAGAGGGCCTTTAAAGATTTTATTATTATTATTATTATTTATTGTTATAGCGCCATTTATTCCATGGCGCTTTACATGTGAGGAGGGGTGTACATAATAAAAACAAGTACAATAATCTTAAACAATACAAGTCACAACTGGTACAGGAGGAGTGAGGACCCTGCCCGTGAGGGCTCACAATCTACAAGGGATGGGTGAGGATACAGGAGGAGAGAGGACTCTGCCCGCGAGGGCTCACAATCTACAAGGGATGTGTGAGGATACAGGAGGAGAGAGGACCCTGCCCGCGAAGGCTCACAATCTACAAGGGATGGGTGAGGATACAGGAGGAGAGAGGACCCTGCCCGCGAGGGCTCACAGTCTACAAGGGATGGGTGAGGATACAGGAGGAGAGAGGACCCTGCCCGCGAGGGCTCACAATCTACAAGGGATGGGTGAGGATACAGGAGGAGAGAGGACTCTGCCCGCGAGGGCTCACAATCTACAAGGGATGGGTGAGGATACAGGAGGAGAGAGGACCCTGCCAGCGAGGGCTCACAATCTACAAGGGATGGGTGAGGATACAGTAGGTGAGAGGACCCTGCCCGCGAGGGCTCACAGTCTACAAGGGATGGGTGAGGATACAGGAGGAGAGAGGACCCTGCCCGCGAGGGCTCACAGTCTACAAGGGATGGCTGAGGATACAGGAGGAGAGAGGACCCTGCCCGCGAGGGCTCACAATCTACAAGGGATGGGTGAGTATACAGGAGGAGAGAGGACCCTGCCCGCGAGGGCTCACAGTCTACAAGGGATGGGTGAGGATACAGTAGGTGAGAGGACCCTGCCCGCGAAGGCTCACAATCTACAAGGGATGGGTGAGGATACAGTAGGAGAGAGCACCCTGCCAGCGAGGGCTCACAGTCTACAAGGGATGGGTGAGGATACAGGAGGAGAGAGGACCCTGCCCGCGAGGGCTCACAATCTACAAGGGATGGGTGAGAATACAGTAGGTGAGAGGACCCTGCCTGTGAGGGCTCACAATCTACAAGGGATGGGTGAGGATACAGGAGGAGAGAGGACCCTGCCCACGAGGGCTCACAATCTACAAGGGATGGGTGAGTATACAGGAGGAGAGAGGACCCTGCCCACGAGGGCTCACAATCTACAAGGGATGGGTGAGGATACAGTAGGTGAGAGGACCCTGCCCGCGAAGGCTCACAGTCTACAAGGGATGGCTGAGGATACAGGAGGAGAGAGGACCCTGCCCCCGAGGGCTCACAGTCTACAAGGGATGGGTGAGGATACAGTAGGAGAGAGCACCCTGCCAGCGAGGGCTCACAGTCTACAAGGGATGGGTGAGGATACAGGAGGAGAGAGGACCCTGCCCGCGAGGGCTCACAATCTACAAGGGATGGGTGAGTATACAGGAGGAGAGAGGACCCTGCCCGCGAGGGCTCACAATCTACAAGGGATGGGTGAGAATACAGTAGGTGAGAGGACCCTGCCCGTGAGGGCTCACAGTCTACAAGGGATGGGTGAGGATACAGTAGGTGAGAGGACCCTGCCCGCGAGGGCTCACAATCTACAAGGGATGGGTGAGTATACAGGAGGAGAGAGGACCCTGCCCGCGAGGGCTCACAGTCTACAAGGGATGGGTGAGGATACAGTAGGTGAGAGGACCCTGCCCGCGAGGGCTCACAATATACAAGGGATGGGTGAGGATACAGTAGGTGAGAGGACCCTGCCCGCGAGGGCTCACAATCTACAAGGGATGGGTGAGAATACAGTAGGCGAGGATAGAGCTGGTCATGCAGCGGTTTGGTCATTATTTTACCAAATAAACAAGATTTCATGAATAAAAGCGTACATAAGCATACCCTCTTGAACCCCTCTAATTATTTTGCGGTACTAAAAGTCTAAGTGATGATATGCTGGCCATTCCAGTCTTAAAGACAATGCGGAAATTACGCACCAATAGTTACCGCGATAGATATAATGAGTAAGTAGTATTTTACAAGTAGTTTTTTTTATATACATACACTGACCCACATAAGGCCAATCAATAATGTTAACCAGGCCAACAGAGGTAAAGATTAGAAAGTTATTATACTCATAGACGAATCGAACAGACAAATGCATAATTGCTAAGTCCTTAACAGAGCATATGGCCCCAGTGCAAAATGTTCATGTCATGCCATTCTGTCTGTATCTGGTTTTTCGGCATGACAATGCATATGTTTGCTTTAACCCTTTACTCTTTTCCCCCTAATTTGAGCTGGGATACTGTTGGCTGTTACCTGGATGGAGCCTTCTCAGTTCCCTGCTCTGCTGCGCAGTCGTACATGGGTGTTTAGGTATTTGCCCTGCTGCATACCTTCCTCATGTGCGGTCCCTGGTTGCTACTCTGAAGCTGTCTGCGGGTTGTGAGGTCATTTGCAGCTGGTGCATGACTTTCCACGTGGGTCAGTTCATGCAGTTTCAGTCAGGTGCCCTGAGCCTCAGATCCTGCACTGTTTGTGCTTTAATGGTTTCTGTGTGTGCTTAGGGCGTGCGTGGCCACACCTTCCCTGCTTTTATCAGGGTTAGGGTGTGTACTTCAAATGCTGTCCCCAGCCAATTGCTGAGGGGCAGCTTATATATAAAGTTCCCCTGCCCTATGGGCAGGGCCTGAGCTACATTCACAAAGCTCCTGAACTTTGCTATGTGTGTTTGTGTTTCTGCACCTCTCCTGTTGTGAATTCTGCGGTCAAGCTCCCTCCTGTGGTCATGAGTGGTACTTCGGCTGGTTCGGTCTATGAGCTTCCTCTGGTGGATGTGAGTGGGGCTGCGGTTTCTGAGTTTCCTTCCTCAGGTGACGAGGTTAAGTCGTTAGGTGCTGCTCTATTTAACTCCACCTAGTTCTTTGTTCCTGGCCTCCAGTCAATGTTCCAGTATTGGTCTTGCTTTCTCCTGGATCGTTCTTGTGGCCTGTCTGCCCTGCATAAGCTAAGTTTTGCTTGTGTTACTTTTGTTTGCTATATTTTCTGTCCAGCTTGCTATATTGGTTTTTCTTGCTTGCTGGAAGCTCTGAGACGCAGAGGGAGCACCTCCGTACCGTTAGTCGGTGCGGAGGGTCTTTTTGCCCCACTGCGTGGTTGTTTGTAGGTTTTTGTGCTGACCGCAAAGCTATCTTTCCTATCCTCGGTCTATTCAGTAAGTCGGGCCTCACTTTGCTAAAATCTATTTCATCTCTGTGTTTGTATTTTCATCTTAACTCACAGTCATTATATGTGGGGGGCTGCCTTTTCCTTTGGGGAATTTCTCTGAGGCAAGGCAGGCTTATTTTTCTATCTTCAGGGCTAGTTAGTTTCTCAGGCTGTGCCGAGTTGCATAGGGAGCGTTAGGCGCAATCCACGGCTACCTCTAGTGTGGTATGATAGGATTAGGGATTGCGGTCAGCAGAGTTCCCACGTCTCAGAGCTCGTTCTATGTTAGTAACTATCAGGTCACTTTGTGTGCTCTTAACCACTAGGTCCATTGTGGTTCTGAATCACCTGTTCATAACACTCTCCTGTCTATGTTTTGGTATCAAAATCCTTGCCTTGATTCCTGTTTTGTCCTGTCCTGGAGGCGGTATATCCAGGCCCAAATCCTTGATCCTGTACCTGTCCTGTACCTGAACCTGTCTGAACTGTGTCTGCTGTGATTATGTTCCTGGAATCCCTCTGCATCTGGAGCCTCACTCCCAGAGACTTTGAGTCTCTTGAAACCAGTGTTTCTGCTAAGCATCTACTACTCTTGTGAAGGAACAAATTATGAAAGATTCTCCATTTTCTGCTTTGACTCCATTTTCTTGTTGGTTAAAGATAAATTCTGTTATTCCATGAAGTAACTCTGTCCTGTTTCTCACAAAGATAACATTTTGTTATTCAACTAGGCTATGGTTTATAATTGGTATAAAGACCTTGAGTGTTCTAACTCGAACCAGGGAGGGGACTCGGGAGTGTATCGCTAGATAAGACTTTGAGGCATCTGTTAATACATTTTTTATGCCAAAAAGACACGACCATATATGTAGTTTCCATTTTTTCTGTATTCTTATTGGTTAAGTTTTTCCTGCATTTTTATAGGTTAAGTGCTGAAAGTGTGTTTTTATACTATTGGTTGAAGTAGAATTTGCTAACATGATAAAAGCGCAACACAATAAACATAGGGTAGGAATCTCCTTTGATTCTCACAAACAGAGCTACGTCTCCGTCTGGTCATTCTCAGTTGCCGGCAACGCCGTTAATTAATTTGAAAATCACTAAGGTCAACCGTGAAGGGTCACTTTAGATCCTCCCTCAACACTCTGTGCTCTGACTACCATGCGGTGTTAACCCCATCTGGCTCATGTCCAGTATAGCGGTGCTTGCACCATCACGCTTGAGTTCCTTCCTAGGTCCGATGCCCGGAGCCTGACGGCCGCAGTCTGGAACCTGATGACCGCTGTCTGGAGCTTGGAGTAAATCCTACAGAAAAATTACGGAGTATCAAAAAACCCAAAAAGCGTAATAAGCTAAAAGGCGTAACTAATTTTATTAGATATATTCATATCATAAAAATAACAGACATAACATACAAGGGACACGTATAGTTCATGTACGGCAGACAACAGACACTGCAAGTAACACCTAGGACATAGAGAGGACAAGAGCCAATGGCTGTTAGGAGCATATCAGTCCATCATAAATATGATAGTAAAGTGCATAGTGCTTTTAGGGGACGTGCATGTACCCAGTACCGCCATATATGTTATTGCTAATCAGACCTAAAATAGGTGGAAATAATAATAAAGCTCTGCCAATCTTACCCAAAAACCATTGGTGCCAGTGTATGTCCGGCGGCCCCGACGCGCGTTTCGGGGGGTCGTCCGTAGTTTTTCTGTAAGATTTACTTAATAGTGGAGTTTTACCCTGTTATTTCTCATGTCCATTGTAGGGTGTATCCCTATGAGTAGTTTGCATTGATATGCATCAGTGGTATCTGTATTTGTCTGGAGCTTGGAGCCTGATGTCTCTGGTGGTGCCTGTAGGTTGTGTCGGATGTCCGGAACCGAACGACTCCTGTCTGATGTCTGCCGGTGACCCTGGGTCCAGATGTCCTGATGTCCTGTCTGTACCCTGATGTCCTGCCTGTGTCTTGATGACCTCATGGACCCTCATGTCCTGATATCCTGTCTGTTTCCTTATGTCCTGATGTCCTCCCTGTGTCTTATATCCTGATGTAACTGATGCCCTGGGCTGCCACGCCAGTGTCCCAGCCAACGACCTGGGCTGCCACGTCAGTGTCACAGATGTCTATCTGGTATTTCTGATGTCCTGATGTAACCTGATTACCTGGGCTGCCACGCCAATGTCCCAGCTGATGACCTGGGTTGCCACGCCAGTGTCCCAGATGTCAGTCCAGTATTCCTGTGTCCTGATGCCCTGCCTGTGTCCTGAGGTCTTTCCTGAGTCCAGATGTCCTGATGTCTTGCCTGCACCCTGATGTCCTCGTGTTCCCTAATGTCCTGCTTGGGCCCTGATGTCCTGCCTATGTGTGCCTCGGTGATCCATTGGTGCCTTGGGGTCCACTGGGTGGTACCCTTCTGAGGTGTGGAATCGGGAGCCTAACATCATCATGTTTTGTTTATGTACTGTGTGACTTTACTTTGGTAAACTTTACTTTCTCCATACCTGAAGTTGCGGTGTAATCAAGTCCTACGTGTCTCGTTCCTTGTCCATATGCTCAGCTGTCGCAGAACCCCGGTCTCTGCCCTTCCCTAGTTCAGGTAGGCCCGGGTCCCCCTCTGCGGTTTAAAGGGTCCGTATTGTGTCCCCGAGGGACGCGCGCCCCATGCCTTCTGAGGTTGGTTGGCTTGGGGGCATCTATGGGCTGGGCCGCATCTGTCGCCGCAGCTGACCGTGACAGTTCAATGCACATCTATAGATATACTCACACCATGAGCATCTGCATCAGTTATCCTTCCTTGCCTCCTGTTAGGGTTTGGTGGAACGCAACAAATATTTATTTATAAAGTAATAGGTGCGTTCACAACCCGGGGTCCACCGTGCAGGAGTAAAATCCGCTGCTAGTAAGTAACGGTACTATAGGTGGTATAAGTGAACTCTGTTACTTCACAGAGACACTTAAGACAAGAGAACGCTGTGCCCTGTTAACCTCTCAGAGAAACACAGCTACCAAATGGAGCGAACAGTGGTCATGCAGTCAGAATAGAACACGCAAAACTCCTCACCGGAGGTGCCGTATTCTAGGGGCTTATTTCAGCCGAACCCTGAAACCAAATACATTAGACCACACTGGCGCTGAACACACAACTTAGTTGATACTAGCGGATGGACATGCGGCCATGCGAACCTTTTATAGCTGCAGCAACTTCAGGACCTTCCTAGAGGACCAATGGGAGCTGCTGCAGTAACTGAGCATGTGACCCCTGACCTCCAATGAGAGGTCTTACCCTGGGCATGCTCAGAAGGGGAAAAGCAGGACTTAGTCCCAGAGACGTCTGCTCGCCCCTGAACCATACAGGGGGATTACACTCAAACCAGCCTCATGTCTTCCCAGTGTGGATTGGTAGGCAATGAGGAGGAGGAGGAAGAACAGGAGCTACTTTCATGCACTATAGACGGTACTACAAGCACAGCTGTCACACCGTCTGTTCAGCGGGCATGGACTGAGGACAGGGAGGAGGAGGATGAGGAGGACAGCATGGTCTGTTGTCCTGTTGGTGAGGACACGGAAGTCTTGCCTGTTAGCAGTCTGGCATGCATGGCTGACTTTATGTTGCGCTGCGTTTCACGTGACCCTCGCATTATAAACATTTTTGGTGATACTCATTACTGGTTTGTGACACTTCTAGACCCACGCTACAAGGAAAACTTTCAATCTCTTCTGCCAGAGGCAGGGAGGTGAAGTAAAATGTTGCAATACCAGAGGGCCCTTGTAGCGGAATTACTTAGATAATTCCCATGTGACAACACTGGCAGCAGACGTCAGCGTTTGTTGTACAACCAAGGAGTCCAAGCGAGAGAAACAGAAGTACAATCCAGCTCAGAGGGGAACAATGGCCAAGTTCTGGGACAGAACTCCCATCGTGCTGGCACAGAAGCAAGGGGTGCTGTCACAAGAAGTGCAATGTTTGGGAAGATGCTGAGGGAGTACCTTGCAGATCGTACAAACATCCTCCGGGATTCCTCTGTGCCTTTTAATTGTTGGGTATCCAAGCTGGACACGTGGCATGAACTGGCTCTCTACACCTTGGAGGTCCTGGCCTGCCCTGCTGCTAGCGTTCTGTCTGAGCAGGTTTTTAGTGCCGCTGATGGAATTATAACAGATAAGCACATCCGCCTGTCCACTGAAAATGCTGACAGGCTGACTCTTAGAAAAATGAACAAGGGCTGGATTGGGCAAGACTTCTGTACACCACCAAGTGAAAAAAGCGAAACATAACCTGTAATACATTCTGTTTTTTGGGGAGGTGTATTCTCATGCACCTCTTCACAACCACACATGGGTATACGCTTCCAGATTTGGTCGGTTTGGTGTTAGCCTCCTCCTTATCCTCATCCTCATCATCCACAACCAGTAGAACACCAGGGTAAATGGATTCCTTGATGCCTAAGTCAGATTTTTATTGTACAAGGGTGTTTTTATGATGCCTGTTAATAATTGGAAACCAAAACAAATGTTACTACCACAGGGGAAAAGTCATAAAAAAGAGATGTACATCTATTATTCCCATTTGTTCTTATATTTTCTATTTTACCTATCTCTGGACAGTCTTCTAATGAGGTAGTGTAATACCTCTAGAACAGAAAATTATTCAAAGACTTTTATATTATATTTTTACTCATAGCCCTATCTCTGAGCTGTTGCTAGGGACAAACAGATCTCGTTGGACACATTCTGGCTTCAAATATATGAACCTGTGTTCGCCCCTCCCTTTTGTTATTTACTTTTGTGGTGAAGTGTGTATGTGTATATATATATGTGTGTGTGTAGTGAACTATGTATGGGTTTATTGTGTGTTTAGTGATAATGTTGTTAGGTCTCGAGTTCCCGCTTCTGCACAGGGGGAATCTCGAGCCATCTCCGCTGCGGTCTCCCATTCTTATCCAGCCACAGTGGAGTCTGCTCAGCAGGGACGTCGGTCCCAGCGTCTTGCTCAGTCTCACGCTGTACAGAGAGTTACTGCTGCTTCTTCTGCTTCTGCCATTAAAGTCAGTGCTGGTCAGCAGCGAGCGGACTTCTCTGGGACTAAGTCCTTGTCTGCACACACTGAGCATGCCCAGGGCAGGATCTCCCGTTGGAGATCGAGGGTCATGTGCTCAGGCTCTGCAGCACATTCCATTGGTCCTCTTGGCAGGTCTTGGAAGGGCAAAGTTTCTGTGGCCACTTCCTGTGCTGCAACTATATAAACTGCGCATGACCGCACGGCCATGCGCTAGTGTACAATTGTTAATGTGTGTATGTTGTGAGTGCAAGTCGTCCTCGGATACCCCTACCCTATTGAATGTCTGTTCGCGGAAGGTGTATGGTTGCTATCTAGCGCCCGACTTAGCCTACAGCACAAATCACACATTACAGCGTCCAGTTGCTGTGACCGCCAGTACGGCGCCGTGCACTTCCTCTGTGCTTTCCTTACCCAAGCCTGGGTGGTTAGTGGCGTTCGTCAGTGCGGCACCGCATGCACTCTTGTGCCCTAATATTGTTATTTAGCTTCCTTACACACCCAGTTGCGGTGTTATGCCAGCAAGGGTCTAATCGGACTTCAATCCTAGTTGGGGTTGAGTTCGCTGACTACTTGCTCGCGCTCTATGTGCGGTACCGCGGTCCTGTGACGCAATAGGATCGCTTCCTTCACGTTGGGTGAAGTTTAACCCACGTGTGTATACTTATGAGTACCGCCATAAAGTCCGTCATTACTTGGCAGCAGGTTCCATCTCTGCACGGTGGACCCCGGGCTGCGAACGCACCATACTTTATCTGTCTTAATATTTGGTGCGTTCCGCTAGCCCTAACAAATGTAACATCTGTCCTGAAGGCAGGTCTCACCCAGGTGTTAATGTGTATTTTCCTGAGACAGCAGACTTCTGCCTCCAAATCTCACCAGGGGGGTTGTGCTGTGATCCAAGAAGATAGGGAACATTTGACACCCCCTAGCTCTTTGGAAGAAAGATGTCACTTACAGTCTGACACTATCTGTGGGAAGCTTTACAGGAAGAATCTCAGAGAAATAAGATATTCATTGGGGGTGCAGCCGTGGTCCAATCAAAAACAAGCAATTAGAATATCAACTTGAGGGTCTGGTCTAGAAATCTGACCTCCAGGTTGACTCTATAAATTTGGCTTGTATACATGCAAAAATTGTTCACATGTGAGGGCAGCCAAAGCTGATGTGTTCCACCAACTCCATATTCACCCCCTCAGGGAGCAGAAGCAGACTACAAGTTAGCTATTTCTGTAAGTTTTTCTCCTGTTGTTTTGTACTGTTTTGCATAGTTGTATGTGTTTTTATTACCATATTTGTATACCTTTTTCTTACTGTAAGCACTAAACCTCTTTGTATTAAAGCATCAAACTTTAACAAGTTGAACCATGTTCTAATAGAATCCATAGCTTTAAACTGTATGATCCGTATGAGTGGTAGACAGTATTAGTACTATTTCTGGGACTCATCGCCCGTGTATTCGGTGAGCGTGTATGAGCGGGTGTGTGGCCTGGGTCGGTGTGTGATTTATGCTCCCATTACAGCATAGGACAGAGGTTGAATGCTGGACTGAGAGAGGGGAGATAGATTAACCCTTGCAGGCACAACCCCAAGTCACGTGCTGAGAGCGGATACATGACAAATTAGTGACACTACGAAGAGGGATCCGTGACAACTTTCATCTGTGGATTCACATCCTTTATTTATTTTTTTATTTCATTATGATTTATCTTTGTCTCCTCATTCTCTACCACTAGATCACCAGGCTTAACGTCTTCTGTTCCGCTACAGGCAGTCCAAGTGTTTGCAAGGGTGTCCATGATGCTCATATTATATTTTTTAAAAATGTACCCCCATAGGGAAATGTTTGTTAGCCCATACACTTAGTGTTAGTGTATGGGCATTACAAGTCTAGGAGATCTGCTCCTTTAAATTGGGACTAGTTTTTAATGAGGCCTTCAAGAAATGTCTCCTCATTCTCCATCACTAGATCACCAGGCTTAACGCCAACTGTTTGCAAGGGTGTCCATGATACCCATATTATATTTTTTTTAAATGTACCCTGCATAGGGGAAATGTTTGTTTGCCCATGCACTTAGTATATGGGCATTACAAGTCTAGGAGACCTGCTCCTTTAAATTTGGACTAGTTTTTAGTGAGGCCTTCCTCCACCTCTCATCATTTTCCACCACTAGATCACCAGGGTTCATGTGTTCCGTGCTGCAACAGTCAATTTTTTGGCAAGGGTGTCTCTGATCCTCACAAAATATTTTTTAAAAATTTACCCCCCATTTGGGAATTGTTTGTCAGCTCATGCACTCCATTACAAGTCTCAGAGACCCACACCCCTACATTGGGCCTACTTTTTGACTTGCTTTCCTGTAATATCTCTTCCTCATCTCCGAGTACATGACCTGGGTGAATGTGTTCTTTACTGTTATAGGCCACTGAATTTGGGGTAAGGGGGCTGTGATGGGGTCACAGATCCTTTCTCCGTGGTGTCACTTATTCGTCACGTGCCTGCTCTCACGTGTGACCTGGGGTTGTGCCTGCAAGGGTTAATCTATCTCCCCACTCTCAGTCCAGCATTCAACCTCTGTCCTATGCTGTAATGGGAGCATAAATCACACACCGACCCAGGCCACACATCCGCTCATACATGCTGCTGCCACCACTCATCGAATACACGGGCGATGAGTCCCAGACTATTAATACTATTAATGTCTATCACTCATAAGGCTCACACACCTTAGGCTATGGATTCTTTTAGAACATTCAAGGTTCAACTTGTTAAAGTTTTACACTAGATCACCAGGGTTCATGTGTTCCGTGCTGCAACAGTCAATTTTTTGGCAAGGGTGTCTCTGATCCTCACAAAATATTTTTAAAAAATTTACCCCCCATTTGGGAATTGTTTGTCAGCTCATGCACTGCATTACAAGTCTCAGAGACCCACACCCCTACATTGGGCCTACTTTTTGATTTGCTTTCCTGTAATATCTCTTCCTCATCTCCGACTACATGACCTGGGTGAATGTGTTCTTTACTGTTATAGGCCACTGAATTTGGGGTAAGGGGGCTGTGATGGGGTCACAGATCCTTTCTCCGTGGTGTCACTTATTCGTCACGTGCCTGCTCTCACGTGTGACCTGGGGTTGTGCCTGCAAGGGTTAATCTATCTCCCCACTCTCAGTCCAGCATCCAACCTCTGTCCTATGCTGTAATGGGAGCATAAATCACACACCGACCCAGACCACACACCTGCTCATACATGCTGCTGCCACCACTCATCGAATACACGGGCGATGAGTCCCAGACTATTAATACTATTAATGTCTATCACTCATAAGGCTCACACACCTTAGGCTATGGATTCTTTTAGAACATTCAAGGTTCAACTTGTTAAAGTTTTATACTTTAATAACAAAAGGGTCAGTGCTTACAATAAGAAAAAGGTATAAAAATATGATAATAAAAAGACATACAACTTATGCAAAACAGTATAAAATAAAGAGGAGAAACTTACAGAAATTATCTAACTGGTATTTGCTTCTGCTCCCTGAGGGTAGGACGAATGTAGATTGGATCACACCAGCTTCTCAGGCTGCCCCCATCATGTGAACACAATTCTCTGTCTGCAGCCTACATTTATAACTGTGGTCAGGAGGTCAGGTTTCTAGACTGGCCCCCCAGGTTAATATCATAATTGCGGCCTGTTTGATTGGGCCACGGCCGCTCTACTAATGAATATATATTATTTTCCTCTGGAGATACTTGTGAGATGGTTCCCAGGAATAGCTAACCTCAGGCCACAATTAGTATCTCCCCTGCAAGCACTAGAAGGTGTCAAGTGTTCCTTTCTTCTTGGCCCTAGCCAGACCTCCTAGTGAGATATGGAGACACAATTTCTACTAGTCCCAAGGAAGTACCTATTAACACCTAGGTGCGACTTGCCTTCAGGGCACATATAACCCTAGACATATGTCACTACACACATATAGATACATATACACATATTTCACCACAGATGGCAATAGTATATTTTTAAAAAAAGGTACCCCCCATTGTTGAAACCACATCCTTGGTGGCAAATTTTTCATAACATTTGCATACCTTAAAGTGCTCACTTGAAAAGCTCCTTTTTGTGTTGCCTGGTTGCTCACAATGGACACACTACACTTCATATAAATGTGATAAAGCAATGCTGTTAGTTTGGCTCAGTAGTTCATTACAAATATTTTTGTCCACTATATTAGTTTCTCTCCTTGAGAGCCATAACTTTGGTTGCATCAAATGGTAAGAGTTCAATACAAAAATGAGATGGCTGAATGCTTGTAGATGCAGAGGACTTAATCAATTTTGGGTGAGATAACTTGTATGAGGGAGACTGCATTTTCCTTCTTTCTTTCTAGGATAATAAACAGGAATAATAATAAATGCTCTTTTTATCTGTAAAGTAATTATTTGAAATGATGTCAGATCATCTATTGTGTCTCCAATATTTATTACACAGCCGAATGGAACAGTTATGGAAAATTGAGCATGGTCACAGTTATGTTTTAGAACATCTTAACATTCTTGCAGTTCTCACTTTTATTTCCGGAATACATAGTAGCAGCTAGTTTTAACATTACTTACATATAGATACTGGTCAACAATAACTTATGAAAAGCATTGGTTAGATATAAAATGTAAATATTCAAATGAATTCAAAGAGTAACCAACCTAATAATATGGACCCAATACGGACAAATCGTCACTTAGACAAGCAAAACAAAATGAACAGAAACTCGCAATCAAAAAGTCTAGGATTTTGTAAAAGGATTATATATTTTATTATTGAATGCATAGTGAAGGGAATGTTACAACAACTGTGAACAACATACATAGAAAGTATTAAAAAACACTCAAGGGCAGGCAGAACCACAAAGGCCCTTTATATATACTGGTGCCTGCATGTTAGCATATGATCTGTGTGGGTCTGTTTCGGTCTTTAGATACAAATATTTATTATTTAATTGGATTTACCTGGAATATTGGCCCATTTTTGGTTCTGCCTGCCCTTGAGCGTTTTAGATAATGGTCAAGAAGATTGTCATGATTATCCAGAGTACTCAATGGGTTAAGCTTAAGTTTTTCTAGAAAGGCTGAATATAGATATTATTGCTGTTAATAGTGTAGTGTGCATATACAAATGGCGATTTGGAATCCAGATTGAAATATACCGAATGCATTCAGAAAATTACATAGCTGCATTTCTTGTAAAACATTTACAGATGTGACAGACAATGCTCATAGTGACACAATGTTTGTTTATTCACTTCACAAACAGTTCTAAGCCTCTATATGTTTGTTGTTTGTCATTGTAAAATATTAAGGTTTACTGAACCTCTGCCTGTGGTGGTTTTATCTAAATCCTTATGACTTTTATATTCTAGGGGTTTATGGCCCCTCGTCTGATGACTCCATGATATCTCAGTTTCATCTGACCTTGAAAGTTGGCCACTTGAAGGGATGGGTGAAACTAGAGTTAGTACATAGTGTAAATCAATGTATAAGACCAGAGAAACATGACTAAGACAGATGCAAAAACTGGGGTACCTGTACATGTACAGTGTGCTGATACCTACATAATTGGGGACACCCATGCAGTGTAGGTAATCTCCCAGGGGTTCTCTGTGTTGGTGTTGCTTCTCTGATATTCCAGACAGATGATGTTTAAAAGCCTATTGGTGATGATGTAAGTATACTGTATGTAGTTAATCTTTATATATACGTAATCATTATATGTATTTAATCCTTATATGTACTTAACCTTTGTATGTTAACATACAGTATGCAAAAGTGTACGCACCAACACTATTCAATCATACTAATCCTTGAATTCTGTACTTTGAAATAATATTGCGTTGTATTGCAAGTATTAGCCTTCTTTAAAGCCGTATCTGAAACTTAGTGTTAAAAATTTGGCAAATAAAATTGCCAAATTCTCCTGTTAATAATTCTGCAAAAAGGGAACCATCACACCATTAAAAAATGCAAAAAGTTGATCGTCCTTCAATGTAGTAGATCCTGCTCTCAACATATTGTCGGGATTCCATTACCATTTGAAAACTAAGAAAGGGTTTGACAGCTTGAGGTTTCATGGTACACTATTTATTTTTCTTTCAAACTAACAGTCTCCTGTCTCCAATCACGTCATTCAGACTGCATTGTTGGGGATTCTCAAAAGCTTAACTGAAAACAGACATCATTTTGTGTCACGTTAGTAAACTTCATAGTCTTGCAAGGATTTAAAGTAATCTGTTTCACCCACTTTTGGACTGATTGGTGATATTTTTATCAGCCACAACTCTGAATTGTTAGCAAGTTTTGGTGGAAGAGAAACAGATTCTTTCCTTTTTTTTCCCCTGCAGGCAGTTCTCCTTAACTCTGTGTGATTTTTATATGTGATTTTTTTTTATTATTTGAACTTACTTTTCTGACATTTGAAAATAATCTTTTGGGACCATGCCTTGTTTAACGCTCACCATCTTGCAATGTACGATCTTTGCCTACAATTTAACAGTTCACTGAATGCTTTTCTTTTCCATCAGAAGATGATTTCAGGGAAGCAGCATTATTTTCTCCATCTGATATAATAACAGTCAAAAAAAAAAAAGATCTTCAAGTGTTTCTGTGGAGAAAACGCACACTTTGCATGGAGGTGTAATTAATTTTTTTAGCGTGAAAATGCCATTTACTTTGATATGTTGGGAATCTTGCACTGAAGCCCCATTAATAATCACTTGGGTAGATTAACTTAGACCTTTTATGTCTATCATTGGCGACTTCTGGATGTACAAAATGCATATTGTGAAGTGGATTTTCCTGGGCCCATCCAGTATGTGGGTTCAAAGGCCTAATGGGGTGCATATGAATTGGTAGCAGGGCAGGCCTTGCATTCAATGCAACATTTTTTCAGGAGGCCCTCCTGGACATCTTATGACAGGGGTATTGAGGTGCGTCGTAATTCTTGGCAGCCCATCCACTCACTGCATAGGCTACAACAGCTTAGGAGACCCACTGATTAGTAATGGCCCTTTAAGAAGATTAATGCCGCCTGATGCACCAGTAAAAATAGGTTCTGTGACTATAAGGCTACTTTCACACATCAGGTTTTCTCATTCTGGCTGGTTATGGCTCTTCTGAGAAAAACCGTAACCGGCGAAAATAAAAACCGGAACCGTTTTTTTCCCGTTGACTTGTATTAGCGCCGGATTGCACCGCATGGCCCAGCGTTCCTTCCTGTTTTTTCCGGATCCGGCGAAAATTTAGATTCCGGCGTCTGGAAAAAACATCTGCAGTAACGTTGCTCGTCTGCGGTGAAAAAGCCAGAAGGGACGGATCCGGCTCTTACATCTTTTCAGTACAATGCATGTCTATGGACGCCGGAAAGCGCCGGATCCGGAAAAAGGTGGATCTGGCGGCCTGATCTGTTATTTTAATCTGAGCATGCTCAGAACCTATTGGCCTGCCCCCAGGACACATATACACACTGTGTGCCGAATTATTAGGCAAGTTGTATTTTGATCACATGTGTTATGATCTGGTGGCCTTGGAGCAGCATGAGACGTACTCTGGAGAAGGTGGTCCCTGTACTGACCGCAAACCCTGAACCTAGCAGCGCAACTAAAAGTAGCCGTGGGGGGTACCTAACTCTCCCTAGACCCCTCGGCACAGCCTAAGATCTAACTACCCCTAAAGACAGAAACAGGAAACCTATCTTGCCTCAGAGAAAATCCCCAAAGGATAGATAGCCCCCCACAAATATTGACTGTGAGAGGAGAGGGAAATAACATACGCAGATATGAAATCAGATTTTAGCATAGGAGGCCATACTAGCTAAAAAGAAAGGATAGAACAGAGTACTATGCGGTCAGTATAAAAACACTAGAAAATATCCACCGCAGAAAATACGGATCACCACATCTGACTAAAGACATGGGGGGTATATCTGCATCTCCAGAGAAATAGCTAGGCTGCAAAAAATCCTTCACAGACCAAGCTGGACAAGACAAAAACATGAAAATGCACAGAACTATAAGGTCCACTGCAGGTGGACAGCAAAAACAAAGCCAGGACTTATCTTTGTAGAAAAACACAGCAAACTGGAGAGACCAGCAGGGAAGTGAATCATTCAAGAACAATGGACAACTGGCACTGACCAAAGGATCCAGCAAAGCTATATACCCCAGTCAGTTTTGCAATTAGTAGATACACCTGTCCACTCCTGCAGTCCAGGCACAACTGCATTACCCTCTACAACCACCGGAGGGAGCCCAAAAGCTGAATTCACAACAGTACCCCCCCCTTGAGGAGGGGTCACCGAACCCTCACCAGAGCCCCCAGGCCGATCAGGATGAGCCCGATGAAAGGCACGAACCAAATCAACGGCATGGACATCAGAGGCAAAAACCCAAGAATTATCCTCCTGGCCATATCCCTTCCACTTGACAAGGTACTGAAGCTTCCGCCTCAAAAAACGGGAATCCAAAATCTTCTCAACAACATATTCCAACTCCCCATCGACCAATACAGGGGCTGGAGGATCAACAGAGGGAACAACGGGCTCCACATATTTACGCAACAAAGATGTATGGAAGACATTATGAATAGCAAAAGAGGCCGGAAGCGCCAGGCGAAAGGACACCGGATTAATAATCTCAGAAATCCTATAAGGACCAATAAATCGAGGCTTAAACTTCGGGGAAGAAACCTACATAGGAACATGACGGGAAGATAACCAAACCAGATCACCAACCCGAAGCCGGGAACCAACACACCGACGACGGTTAGCAAAACGCTGAGCCTCCTCCTGAGACAGCATCAAATTGTCCACCACATAAGCCCAAATCTGCTGCAACCTGTCGACCACAGAATCCACACCAGGAAGGTCAGAAGGCTCAACCTGCCCAGAAGAAAAACGAGGATGAAAACCAAAATTACAAAAAAAAGGCGAAACCAAAGTAGCCGAACTAGCCCGATTATTAAAGGCAAACTCGGCCAATGGCAAAAAAGCCACCCAATCATCCTGATCAGCAGACACAAAGCATCTCAAATAGGTCTCCAAGGTCTGATTAGTTCGCTCAGTCTGGCCATTTGTCTGAGGATGAAATGCAGAAGAAAAAGACAAATCAATGCCCAGCTTGGCACAAAAGGCCCGCCAAAACCTAGAAACAAACTGGGAACCTCTGTCGGACACAATATTCTCAGGAATACCATGCAAACGTACCACATGCTGAAAAAACAACGGAACCAAATCAGAAGAAGGCAATTTAGGCAAAGGCACCAAATGAACCATCTTAGAAAATCGGTCACAAACAACCCAGATAACCGACATTCTTTGGGAAACAGGAAGATCGGAAATTAAATCCATAGAAATATGCGTCCAGGGCCTCTCGGGGACCGGTAAAGGCAAAAGCAACCCACTAGCGTGGGAACAGCAAGGCTTAGGCCGCGCACAAATCCCACAGGACTGCACAAAAGAACGCACATCCCGTGACAAAGAAGGCCACCAAAAGGACCTACCAACCAAATCTCTGGTACCAAAAATCCCAGGATGGCCAGCCAACACAGAACAATGAACCTCAGAGATCACTTTACTAGACCATCTATCAGGAACAAAAAGTTTCCCCACAGGACAGCGATCAGGCTTATCAGCCTGAAATTCCTGAAGAACCCGTCGCAAATCAGGGGAGATGGCAGAAAGAATCACCCCTTCCTTCAAAATGCCGACCGGCTCAAGAACCCCAGGGGAATCAGGAAAAAAACTCCTAGAGAGGGCATCCGCCTTAACATTCTTAGTACCAGGAATGTACAAGACCACAAAATCAAAACGGGAGAAAAACAGGGACCATCGAGCCTGTTTAGGATTCAGCCGTTTGGCAGACTCGAGGTAAATCAGATTCTTATGATCGGTCAGGACCACAATACGGTGCTTGGCCCCCTCAAGCCAATGTCGCCACTCCTCAAATGCCCACTTCATAGCCAACAACTCCCAATTGCCGACATCATAATTGCGTTCCGCAGGCGAAAACTTCCGAGAAAAGAAGGCACACGGTTTCATCAAGGAACCATCAGAATTCCTCTGAGACAAAACGGCCCCTGCCCCAATCTCAGACGCGTCAACCTCAACCTGAAATGGAAGAGAAACATCCGGCTGACGCAACACAGGGGCAGAAGTAAATCGGCGTTTAAGCTCCTGAAAGGCAGAAACAGCCGCGGAGGACCAATTCGTCACATCAGCGCCTTTCCTGGTCAAATCGGTTAGAGGTTTAACCACACTGGAGAAGTTGGCAATGAAACGACGATAAAAATTAGCAAAGCCCAAGAATTTCTGAAGGCTCTTCACACATGTGGGCTGAATCCAATCATGAATGGCCTGAACCTTAACCGGATCCATTTCTATAGATGAGGGAGAAAAAATGAAACACAAAAAAGAAACCTTCTGCACTCCAAAGAGACACTTAGACCCTTTCACAAACAAAGCATTATTACGGAGGATCTGAAATACCATCCTGACCTGTTTCACATGAGACTCCCAATCATTGGAAAAAATCCAAATATACAACCATGAATTTATCAAGATAACTCCGAAAGATATCATGCATGAAGGATTGGAACACAGATGGGACATTAGAGAGTCTGAATGGCATCACAAGGTATTCAAAATGGCCTTCGGGTGTATTAAATGCAGTTTTCTATTCGTCACCCTGCTTGATACGAATAAGATTATATGCCCCTCGAAGGTCAATCTTAGTAAACCAGCTAGACCCCTTAATCCTAGCAAACAAATCAGTAAGCAAAGGCAAGGGGTATTGAAATTTAACCATGATCTTATTCAAGAGGCGATAATCAATACAGGGTCTCAAGGAGCCATCCTTCTTGGCAACAAAAAAGAACCCCGCTCCCAACGGTGAAGAAGAGGGCCGAATATGCCCTTTCTCCAAAGACTCCTTAATATAGCTCCGCATGGCGGTATGTTCAGACACAGACAGGTTGAAAAGTCGGCCCTTAGGGAACTTACAACCTGGAATAAAATCAATAGCACAATCACAGTCCCTATGCGGTGGAAGGGAACTGGGTTTGGGCTCATCGAATACATCCTGGAAGTCAGACAAAAACTCAGGAACTTCAGAAGAGGGGGAAGAGGAAATTGACATCAAAGGAACCTGATCATGAACCCCCTGACAACCCCAACTAGTCACAGACATGGATTTCCAATCTAACACCTGCAACCATGGAAAACCCAGCACAATATCATCATGCAAATTATGCAACACCAGAAAATGACAATCTTCCTGATGGGCTGGCGCCATGCGCATGGTCAGCTGTGTCCAAAACTGAGGTTTATTTTTAGCCAACGGTGTAGCATCAATGCCCCTCAAAGGAATAGGGCTCTGCAAAGGCTGCAAGGGAAAACCACAACGTCTGGCAAATTCTAAGTCCATTAAGTTCAGAGCGGCGCCTGAATCCACAAATGCCATGACAGAAAATGATGATAATGAGCAGATCAAGGTCACAGATAACAGAAATTTAGGTTGTATAGTACTGATGGCAACAGAACTAGCGATTCTCTTAGTACGCTTAGGGCAATCAGAAATAACATGAGCAGAATCGCCGCAGTAAAAACACAACCTATTCTGACGCCTGAATGTTTGACGTTCAGTTCTAGACAATATCCTATCACACTGCATAGGCTCAGGGCTCCGCTCAGAGGACAACGCCACAGTGTGCACAGTTCTGCGCTTGCGCAAGCGCCGATCAATCTGAATGGCCAGAGACATAGAATCACTCAGACCAGCAGGCGTGGGGAACCCCACCATAACATCTTTGACGGATTCAGGAAGACCCTTTCTGAAAATTGCCGCCAAGGCATCCTCATTCCATTTAGTCAGTACAGACCATTTTCTAAATTCCTGGCAATACAATTCTGCCGCTTCTTGACCTTGACACAGGGCTAACAAGATTTTCTCAGCCTGATCCACAGAATTAGGCTCATCCTACAACAACCCCAATGCCTGAAAGAACGAATCAACATTAAGCAAAGCAGGATTGCCAGATTCCAGGGAAAATGCCCAATCCTGTGGGTCACCACGCAGCAGAGATATGATGATTTTAACCTGCTGAATAGGATCACCAGAAGACCGGGGTCTTAATGCAAAAAACAGTTTACAGTTATTTTTGAAACTCAAAAATTTGGATCTGTCACCAAAGAATAAATCAGGAGTGGGAATCTTAGGTTCTAAGGCAGGAGTCTGAACAATATAATCTGAAATACCCTTTACCCTAGCAGCAAGCTGATCCACCCGAGAAACTAACTCCTGAACATTCATGTTAATACAAGACTCCGTAGCCACCCAGAGGTAAAGAGGGAGGAACAGACCAAACAGGCTAAGGAAAAAAAATGGCTCAAAATCTTTCCACCCTTCTTCTGAGATGCAATTAACTCATTGTTGGCCAGTTGTACTGTTATGATCTGGTGGCCTTGGAGCAGCATGAGACGTACTCTGGAGAAGGTGGTCCCTGTACTGACCGCAAACCCTGAACCTAGCAGCGCAACTAAAAGTAGCCGTGGGGGGTACCTAACTCTCCCTAGACCCCTCGGCACAGCCTAAGATCTAACTACCCCTAAAGACAGAAACAGGAAACCTATCTTGCCTCAGAGAAAATCCCCAAAGGATAGATAGCCCCCCACAAATATTGACGGTGAGAGGAGAGGGAAATAACGTACGCAGATATGAAATCAGATTTTAGCATAGGAGGCCATACTAGCTAAAAAGAAAGGATAGAACAGAGTACTATGCGGTCAGTATAAAAACACTAGAAAATATCCACCGCAGAAAGTACGGATCACCACATCTGACTAAAGACATGGGGGGTATATCTGCATCTCCAGAGAAATAGCTAGGCTGCAAAAAATCCTTCACAGACCAAGCTGGACAAGACAAAAACATGAAAATGCACAGAACTATAAGGTCCACTGCAGGTGGACAGCAAAAACAAAGCCAGGACTTATCTTTGTAGAAAAACACAGCAAACTGGAGAGACCAGCAGGGAAGTGAATCCTTCAAGAACAATGGACAACTGGCACTGACCAAAGGATCCAGCAAAGCTACTGTATATACCCCAGTCAGTTTTGCAATTAGTAGATACACCTGTCCACTCCTGCAGTCCAGACACAACTGCATTACCCTCTACAACCACCGGAGGGAGCCCAAAAGCTGAATTCACAACACACATGATACTTTTTATACATGTTGTCCTACTCCAAGCTATTCAGGCATGAGACCCAACTACCAGTTAAGTAAATCAGGTGATTTCATCTCTGTAATGAGGAGGGGAGTTGTCTAATGACATCAACACCCTATAAGGTGTGCTTAATTATTAGGCAACTTCCTTTCCTTTGGCAAAATGGGTCAGAAGAGAGCTGTGACGGCTCTGAAAAGTCCAAAATTGTGAGATGTCTTGCAGAGGTATGCAGCCGTCTTGAAATTGCCAAACTTTTGAAGCGTGATCACCGAACAATCAAGCTTTTATTGGCAAATAGCCAACAGGGTCGCAAGAAGCGTGTTGGGCAAAAAAAGGCGCAAAATAACTGCCCATGAATTGAGGAAAATCAAGCGTGAAGCTGCCAAGATGCCATTTGCCACCAGTTTTGCCATATTTCAGAGCTGCAACATTACTGGAGTAACAAAAAGCACAAGGTGTGCGATACTCAGGGACATGGCCAAGGTAAGGAAGGCTGAAAAACGACCACCTCTGAACAAGAAACATAAGATAAAACGTCAAGACTGGGCCAAGAAATATCTGAAGACTGACTTTTCAAAGGTTTTATGGACTGTTGAAATGAGTGACTCTTGATGGGCCAGATGGATGGACCAGAGGCCGGATCAGTAAAGGGCAGAGAGCTCCACTCCGACTCAGACGCCAGCAAGGTGGAGGTGGAGGACTGGTATGGGCTGGGATCACCAAATATGAACTAGTGGGACCTTTTCAGGTTGAGGATGGAGTGAAGCTCAACTCCCAGACCTACTGCCAGTTTCTTGAAGACAACTTCTTCAAGCAGTGGTCCAGGAAGAAGTCGGTATCTGTTATGAACTGGTGGTTTAGGAGCAACATGGGACGAGCTCTGAAGGAAGTGGTACCTGTACTGACCGCAGTCCCTAAGCTCAACACCACACTAGAAGTAGCCGTGGGATGCTCCTGTCACTCCCTAGGCACCTCGTCACAGCCTGAGAAATAACTACCCCTAAAGATAGAAACAGGAAAACTATCTTGCCTCAGAGAAAATCCCCAAAGGATAGATTAGCCCCCCACAAGTAATGACTGTGAGTGGAGAGGGAAAAGACATACACAGAATGAAACCAGGATGTAGCACAGGAGGCCAGTCTAGCTAGATAGATAGTGTCGGGGTCGTCACGACAATACCCTTCCTTCACCAGTCATTCCAAATCAGAATAAAAGCATGTTGGTACCGGATAAGAATGAGTCAGACACAATGCTGGTTCAAACTCATTGCATGCTCGTGTGTAACGTCACAGCAACAACTGAACTTTATTTCCTGATACACAATATTACATGATCTATTGGGGGAAGGTGTGCAGAGGGCGGGGATAGGCGGGGGTTAAGCAATGTATCTAGTATTCAGTCCTTCTGGTTGGCTCTGACGTCATCTGATGAATCTTCCTTTGTCCACATCTTGTCCACATCGCTTTAAGTATCATTTCAAGAGAAATGATACTTGTCCTTCTGGAATGTGTAACTTGTTCCTTCAGCCGAGTGAAAGTGGGGCAAAGGTGAATACTGGCAGCCATCTTAAATACAATTACATATGCATTAGCAAGCGAAGGGGAAAAACTTATTGTTTCACAGCATAAGAATACATAAAGTACAAAAGAGTATAAAGACATATATTTTTACCTTGACAATCCCCCCTAAACACTAAGTTTTTCCCTAAAAAGAAAGATCCTTCGAGACTGTCCATGTGATGGGGAAAGGGGAGGTGGATTTCTTCATCCAGACACCTCAGAAGCTCTCCCCTTGCGAGAGGCCACCAGGCAGCTGAACCCTTCACTAGGTTCACATGGAGTTCTCCTGCTGTCCCTAAACTAAATCTCTTAGCAACATCTGAAAATTGGGGGTTTTGTCTAACATCTTGAGGGGGACGTACTTGGGGATTTCCCCTGGATCAGTGCCATTGTACTCTAGTGGGTCTACTTCTTGGTTGAGGAAGGTGCCAGTCAGAGTTGCCTCAGTGATAACCTTTTTATACAGGGGAATAACACAACAGAGAATTATCGATCCAACTACAAGAAGGGCAATCAGTACTAGACAAGCTCGTTGAAAGAATCCTTTGAGCCCACCCAACCAACCGGAAAAGAAAGATGTGTCTACTCCAGCATTAGATTTTAATTCTGCTGCTAACCCATTTATCTTCTTAAGGGCTATCATGGTCTTTCCATTTACCCCAGAGTTCTGAGGGATATAGGTACAACATTCCTCTCCCACCATCCCACAGACTCCTCCTTTCTCAGCTAAGATCATATCAAGGGCTAGTCGGTTTTGGAGGGTCATTCTAGTGTTAGGGCTCAATTCCTCAACTATACCTTGGAAGGCATCACAGGTAAAATTGACAAACCTTTGTTCACTGTAATATATGTAATTGATCCAATCAACATTTTTATTAATCTGCACTTGTGGATTAAAGAAGCAAAGCTAGCATAGATCTGGTTCTGGGCTTTAAATTGGTCAGGCACCCCCCTTGGCACTCCAATGCCATCGACATATACCAATGGATCTTCTTCATAACTCATATGGAGCTGATCGAGACTTCTCCTCTTTCTGGTATATTCATCAGGTATCTCCGGATCCCAAGGTAAAATCTTGAACTGCACAGCTAGTTTAACAAGGGTACATTGACCTGTCCATGCATTAGGCAACCTAGGACGGAGCTTACCATCTCCACATAACCAATAAATGTCGTACATGTACTGTGTATGATTAGCTAGCAAATCAGTATCTAGGGAACTGTTCTCTTTGCAGAAACCTGTCTCGAAGACCCCTACTGGTGTACCTGTAGTGTCGTGGGAATTATAGCATGTATAATTATCAGCTAACACAGTTATCCCTCCTGGGACCTTTAGTTTAGGTGCTTCATGAATTAGTGGGACACAATCTGAGCAATCAGTGGGCTTTAGACCCTTCAACAGATTCATAACACAGGCAGTGGTATTGTCATCAGGAAAAAAACAATGCATGTGTGTATAGATATATATTCGCTGCAGCACAAGCAATACATCCTACAGAGATATTCTGGACTCTTACATTGTATCTTACCCATTCTAACCATAAATTTGTCCTTGGGGCTGTTTGTGTTTCTATGGAGAAGACTTCTTGCCAACTAAGACCTGGAATGGGGATTACTTTGTTAACTATATTTTGCAAACGTTCACCTGGGCCTGTTTTAGCTGTACTGGTAACGGGGGCCTTGGTTGGTCTGAGGCTAATATCCTGGAGCTGTATATGGCCTAAATTCCCATAGTATCCACTATTAAACACATTATGAAAATATCTTCTCAGTACAATTGTTATCTCTGGTAACACATATATAATACTGGATAATTCCCTCTACCACCCGCTGAGTCTCGGGGCACTTGACTACATCGCAGAAATCAAATCACCAGATATTTACCGGGGCCATTAGGTTTATCCAGAGAATAGTAGCACCGGAATTCTTATTTACAATAGGGGCCGAGGAGGTAGGGATGAGGATGACCCCTGGCCCTAGGACCAAAAACAACAACAACATTTTTCTTTAATCACTGCTGCGACTAGGCGCTGTTCCGGTCTCTTTTACAGTGTGAAGCGTGGATCCAGGTGCTCTTTCCTTCAAGTTTTACTGACATAGCTTTTCACGACCATAAGACCACCAGACTTCAAGTTGTGACCAATATCGGTTTCTACTGAATCTGGAAGGAAAGAAGAAACTAAAACATGGGTGTTAGCAACATTTCTACTAAACTGAATAACATTTTGAACAGCACGGTCAGTTTCCTCTATAACTACTGAGACTTGAAAATTTGCAACTGAGAACCTAGCACCAAACAATATCTCATATGGGGACAGGCCATGTTTTGCAATAGGGGTAGCACGAATATATATAAGAGCCCTGGCCATGGAGCCATAGTCTCCTGCATCATTTTGGTCAATTGTCCCTTCAGTGTGCCGTTCAGCCTCTTAACTTTCCTACTAGATTGTGGATGGTACGGAGTATGGAGGGCTACAGTGGATCCAAGCATTGTCAGAACCTCCTGATACACGAGAAGAAAAGGCCGGGCCTTGGTCACTTTCATCGACTTCTGGAACACCATATCTGCATATAACTTCCATCACCAGTTTCTTTGCTGTGGTCTTTGCAGTCACGTTGGTAACGGGGAATGCTTCTGGCCAACTGTAGAACATGTCGACAACCACCAGACAATATTCATACCTTCCAGACTTCGGCAACGTGATGAGGTCCACCTGGAGCCTTTGGAAAGGATAGTCGGGCTTAGCAAGATACTTCGGGGGTACACGTTGAAGTTGACCGGGATTGCAGATCTGACAGATACCTCGATATGTGGGCCCATGCGCCCACGTGGCAATAGCAGGGTACATCCGCTTAGGAAGACACACAAGTTGGTCCTTTTTCCAGCGACCATTGTCCATACGTGCTCCATCAGCTTTCCACTGCTTCACTTCTTCCTTTGGAGACATTCTCTGCATCGTCATTAAGCGGTCTTGCGGGGTCCGGCAGAAAACCTCAGTCTGTCGTAGATCATCAGGTTCCTGTAAAGTCAGTGTTTCTTGTAACTGTTTACGCAGAGAGCGTGTGGTAACCATAGCTGGTATGGTCAGTTCAACGGGTAGGAGAGCAGCAGCTTTTGCTTGCATATCCGCAAAGGTGTTACCAACAGTCTGTGGACTGTTCCATAGTACCATGCTCCTTAACTTTGATAATGGCCACCTGGGTAGGTAATTTGATTGAGTCCATAAGGGCTTTAACAGCTTCAACATTCTTCACTGAGTCCCGGCGGTAGTAACAAACCCTCGATTGGCCCATAGGGCTCCGAAATCATGAGCAATACCAAATGCATACTGTGAGTCCGTGTATATATTAGCCCGCCTGTCTTTGGCCAGAACACATGCAGTAGACAGATCCCGAAATTCTGCTTCTTGTGCTGACAGGGAGGGAGGGAGTGCAGCTGCGTGCACTACAGTATCTTCCGTAGTAACAGCGTATCCAGTGTGAAATCTGCCAAAATCATCAGCATATCTTGAACAGTCTTTCAGGGCTTTGTAGAGAGGTAGCATTATGCGGGATGCATCCGGTATCCACTAACAACAATAAGTACATAGTCCAAGGAAACGCTGGAGCTCAGTCTCATCCTTTATAGCTGACGGCTATTTTTCTTTCTTCTGTGAGGTGTCTGGCACCCTGAAGGAGATAGTGACCCAAAAATATCACTTGACCAAGGCAGAACCGAAGTTTCGAGGCCGAAACCTGACAGTTCAGATCTGCCAGATACTTGCGAAAACTAACAGTGGCAACAATGGCTTCCTGCTCTGTCTGTGCACACAACAAAAAACAAAAAATTACCCACATACTGAAGCAGCGTGACATAAGGATATTCTAACTGCCAGGGTTAGAGACACTATCCCCCCTATTTTTTTTTTTTTTTACAAACTGATTGGGAAAGGGCATGTAAGATACACATCTCATTATGTTCATCTGCATAGGGGTTATATAACATAAATACCATCTGACCATCATCTTGGCTCACCAACTCTCTAGGTCTGCTCAGGTGCACTTATACGTCCATCATATTGTCTTTGTCTGTAAAATGGGAAAGGTTTGTTCTCAGGGTCAGCCAATTATTTTAGCGTAGCTAGCTAGTCAGAGGGCTTCCAGGGATAATACTCCTGTATCTGTCTTACACTACCTGATATAGTTGGTTCTCTGGTGGTGGGGGTGACTAGATGACCGGTTGGGGGTGACATGACATGCTGGTCTACAGCTCCTTCCCAAAAGGATTACTGTCAGCTTACTCCCAAAAGTTAATGTCCCCACTAACCACAATCCTGTGTCAGCTTCTTATGTCACTACATGTGATCTTATCTGGACAGGAATCAGTGTAATTCACTTAGGTTGGGTTGCAGCACAGTTTATACAAGTATTTCTCCAGTCTGGGTTTGTCTGACCGCAATATTTACAAGTCCATCTATCTTGTCTTGGTCTGAGAATTAACATAGCGAGGGAGATTTCCAGACACAGGGTTAAAATGAATATTGGAATATGAGACTAGATTTGTGTAAGGGAGGGGGAGCTGGAGCTGAAGTCTTCTGCTTCTTGGGCCACTGATAAGGAAGCGAGCTGCGAGCTGTGTCCTTGAAGCTGCACGCTGCGGTGGTGGGGGCTGAGAGTAGTGGGGCTAGAGAGCGAGTGAGGATCGCTGCAGCTGCTGATACAGACTGGGTTAAGTTCTTCTGGAAACTTTGGCCCCCCTTTCTCTGGCCCGCAGCACAAAGAGGAAAAAATCACAAACAATTCGCGCAGGGTTCGTAGCCCTCCCATCAGCTACGAACACAGAAATAAGAATTTACAGCATTCCTCAACACAAAAGAAAACAATAACGCAGCGGTTTGACCCCTCCCATTGGGTGTCTCGGAAAACCACACAGAGCAACGAAATACAGCAGTTCTCAGACTTAATTAATTTCTACAAAACTTTCACACAATTCATATACCAAAACACCTTAGAAAAACCAATGATTGAGATATTTTATAACCAAACACGGGCTCTGCATCCTTTCATCTTTCCTCTCCATCAACCTTTTTCCATTCCTCGTTCTTTAAACCTCGCGCAACTCGCAGATGAGCTTGCGCTTGTTCTAACAGTCCTTTATCTTTCAACATTCTTGACTGCCTTCTTGCCCTCCCGTGACTCTACTATTGTCTTGACTTCCACAGCATCCTCACTTAACTCGTGGGGCACGGACTTCTTCTGCCATAAGAGACGCAACATGACTCACAGAATACTACGCCCTTCTGCAGTAGGCCGCTGACATCGATAACAACACTGGTTTCCCATCGAAAAAAAAACACGGAGCCTTGCGTTCGACGTGTTGTCCCTAACCCCATGAACACCAGTGATTATGTGATGTGCTGCTGCAGTGCAGTATAGAGCAATCTCCACCAGGGGGTGCTGGCTAAGGAAAAGAGGTTGCACACACAGCACAGCAACACTGAACAACAACACAGGTGTCACAGGTAATGAAAGGGACATGAAACAAGCCAAGGTCATACACGGAGATAGCAGCGCGGTACAGAAGGGGCGAGCAGAGAATCGTCGGGGACAAGCAAGATGTCAGAACCTACCGGGAACGTGGTAACCAAAACGTGAGACAGCGACGGAGTCGGGGTACAGGCCAAAGGTCAGAACAAGTCATAAACGGGTGTAGCAGGCAGAGGCAAACAGGAACACATTAACAGGGATCAGGTCAGGAGCTCAAACCTTGCAGCATGAACTATAGCTGACACTGGCCCAATGGCTACAGAGGACTTAAATAGTTCAGCCAGCTCCAGGGTGAGGCAGAGAGGATTAACTCCCACATGACCAGTCCAGAGACAAGAGCTGAACATAATCTCAGAACTGGATCATGACAGTACCCTCCTCTCAATGGGGGGCCACTGGACCCCCAGGCTTCTCTGGATAACGAGCATGAAAGGCCCGGACCAGCCGATCTGCATGGACCAAACGTGCTGGCACCCACGACCGCTCCTCAGGACCGTAACCCCTCCAATGGACCAAGTACTGTAGTGAACGGCGGAGCATACGAGAATCCACCACCCGTTCCACCTCATACTCGGTCTGGCCATCAACCACAACAGGCGGAGGGTGCGCTGGAGAATCACCTGAGGAAGGCACTGACGGTTTCAGAAGCGCCTTATGGAATACATTGGGGATCCGCAACGACGGAGGCAAGCATAGACGGAAGGACACAGGATTAACCACCTCCAAAATTTCATAAGGGCCAATAAACTTGGGACCCAGCTTAGCAGAGGGAATCCTCAATCTAATATTCTTAGTGGATAACCATACCTTATCCCCCAGCTGGTAAGTCGGCCCCACAGAACGTCGTTTATCGGCAAAAAATTTATACTTGCCCTGAGCCTCCCCAATGTTTCTCTGAACCTCCCTCCAGATCTCTCCTAACCGCAGAAAGGCTGAATCAGACCCTGGACACCCCGAATCCAGCCGGGAAAACTCACCAAAGTGAGGGTGAAACCCATAGTTGCAAAAGAACGGGGACGTACCAGTGGACTGATTGACACGATTATTAAAAGCAAATTCCGCCATGGGTAACGCAGAGCACCAATCATCCTGTCTGGACATAGCAAGACATCGCAATATCTGCTCCAAAGACTGATTGGTCCTCTCAGTCTGACCGTTGGTCTCGGGATGGTAGGCCGAAGAAAAGGACAGACTGATACCCAGCCTTTTACAAAAAGCCCTCCAAAATTTTGCCACAAATTGCACTCCTCTATCAGACACCACACTGACAGGCACACCATGCAATCGGACCACATGCTCCATGAATAGTTTTGATAGTGTCTCAGCATTAGGGAGACCCGCTAAAGGTACAAAATGTGCCTGCTTACTGAACCTATCAACAACTACCCAGATAACGGTTTTGCCATGAGAGTTGGGAAGATCAGTGATAAAATCCATGGACAGGTGAGTCCACGGTCTATCTGGAATTGGCAGTGGTACCAATTCCCCGGCTGGCCGGTTACGGGAGGTTTTAGCGCGAGCACAAGTTTCACAGGAAGACACAAACCCAATGACGTCAGAAGTCAACGAAGGCCACCAAAACAGCCTAGTGATGGCTTTACGTGTGGCCGAGATTCCAGGATGCCCACTAAGAGCCGAGTCATGGAACTCCCGAAGCACCCTTAACCGATACTGGACAGGTACAAAGAGCTTATCATTAGGTACGGACGAGGGAGCAAGAGATTGGGCTTCACGAATCTCTCGCTCCAATACTGATGACACCGCAGCCACCACCACTCCACGCTGGAGAATGGAGGAAGGAGGTTCAGGTGGTGAAACTGGGTCCAAACTACGAGATAAGGCATCAGCCTTCACATTCTTGGACCCTGGTCTGAAAGTAATAGAAAACTGAAATCGGGAAAAGAAAAGTGACCACCTAGCTTGTCTCGCGGTCAACCGTTTAGCAGATTCGATGTAAGACAGATTCTTGTGATCAGTAATGACAGTAATATGATGGGCAGCTCCCTCCAAAAAATGCATCCATTCTTCAAATGCTAATTTAATGGCCAACAGCTCCCGATTACCCACATCATAATTCCTCTCAGCAGAGGAAAATTTTCTCGAAAAGAAGGCACAAGGTCTTAAGTTAGTCAACGTGGTGGGCCCTTGGGATAACACAGCCCCTACTCCTACCTCCGAGGCGTCCACCTCTACGATAAATGGTTTAGACAAATCTGGTTGAACCAGTACAGGAGCAGTCATGAAACAATTCTTCAAAGAAGAAAATTCCCCCAAAGCTGCAGTTGACCAGTTTTTGAGATCTGCCCCCTTCCGAGTTAAATCTGTGAGGGGTTTGACCACCTGAGAAACCCCCTTGATGAATTTTCTATAATAATTAGCAAAACCCAGAAAACGCTGAAGACCCTTGAGATCTCTGGGTTGCACCCAATCCACAATAGCCTGTACCTTCCTAGGGTCCATACGAAACCCCTTAGCTGACAAAATGACCCCTAGAAAGGATAATTCCTGAGCAAAAAATGTACATTTCTCTGGTTTAGCAAATAGTGAGTTCTCCCTAAGCCTCAGAAGAACTGCACGGAGGTGGTCCATGTGACTCTGTTTGTCGGAAGAATATATGAGGATGTCATCCAAATAAATTACCATAAAACGCCCAATAAAATCTGAGAAAACATGATTCATGAAATTCTGAAACACAGCTGGTGCGTTAGTCAGGCCAAAGGGCATAACCAAATTTTCAAACAAACCTTCAGAGGTGAGAAAAGCAGTTTTCCATTCATCCCCCTCCCGCATACGGATGAGATTGTATGCCCCCCTGAGGTCCAACTTAGAGAACCACCTGGCCCCCGACAATTGGTTATACAAATCGGGGATAAGTGGGAGAGGATAAGTATTTCTTATGGTGATTTTATTAAGTTCTCGAAAATCGAGGCATGGGCGTAAACCACCATCCTTTTTCTTCACGAAAAAGAACCCTGCAGCCACAGGAGAGACAGACGGCCGAATGTGCCCTTTGCGGAGACTATCGGAGATATACTCCTTCATGGCAGCCCGCTCAGGGGCAGAGAGATTGTACAGACAGGCTTTGGGCAATTTGGCACCAGGAACAAGATCAACAGCACAATCGAATGGGCGGTGTGGTGGCAGAACCTCAGCCTCCTTTTCGGAGAACACATCCTCAAAGTCCTTCAGGTACTCCGGAATACCCTCCAGACTGACGGATGACACAGATACAGAAGCAAGACATTTCTTAGAACAATTGGGACCCCATTTAACAATGTCCCGGGATTCCCAGTTTATAACAGGATTATGTGATTGCAACCAGGGAAGCCCCAACACCAGTCCCGCAGGCAGATTGTCCATAACAAAACATGAAATACGTTCTTGGTGTATAGCACTCACTTTAAGGAGAAACTCTTCAGAAATCATTTTGATGACATTCATAGCCAGTGGTGTTTTGTCAATGGCAACAACATGAATAGGAGTCTCCAGTCTAACTGTCCCTAACTTACACCTGGATACCAAGTCAGAGTTAATAAAGTTCATGGACGACCCGCTATCCACGAAGGCAGAAGTGGACACGGAGCCACTCCCACAACAAAGTTCCACTTCCAACAAAATTTTTGAAAATGCCAAAAAAGGTACCTGAGAGTCGGGGTGACTACCACGACAATCACCCAGACTCAGCCGCTTGTAGGTTGGTGGACAGGAGGAGCAGTCTTTTTTCCAATGTCCAGGATCTCCACAGTAGAAACACAACTTTGCTTCAAACCGTCGTCTCCTCTCCTTCTCCTTGAGATTGGCAACTCCCACCTCCATAGGTTCAGATGGGGATGAAACAGGACCAGCAGGAAAAAACGGACCCTTTCGCTGTGCAATACCTCTCTCCCTCAACCTCCGATCCATGCGGATAGCCTGAGTCATGGTCTCCTCCAATGAGCTGGGAGGTGGATGAAAGGCCAGAGCGTCCTTCAGGTAATCCGCCAGTCCACTCCTGAACAGACCACTAAGCGCAGAGTCATCCCAGGACACCTCAGTGGACCATCGGCGGAACTCGGAGCTGTACCACTCAGCTGAGCGCTCCCCCTGAACAAGACCCATAATAGTGTCCTCTGCCAACCTGACACGGTCCGGTTCGTCATAGATAAGTCCTAGGGCCTCAAAGAACCTATCTACTGACATACGTTCAGGAGCAGTGAGGGGCAGTGAGAAAGCCCAAGATTGAGGACCCTGCCTAAGTAAGGAAATAATAACCCCTACCCGCTGAGTCTCATTCCCAGACGATAGAGGTCTAAGGGAAAACAATAACTTACAGCTTTCCCTGAACAGGTGAAATTTATCTTTTTCGCCAGAAAAAGTGTCAGGAAGCTGAACCAAGGGTTCGGCAGAATGCAAAGCAACCTCTACAGACTCACCAGGTTGACTAACAGCAAGGGGGGTGGTTCCCTGCATGGTCAGAACAGTCTCTGTCAGTTCTTTTTGTAAGAGAGCATGAGACGTGACAAGGGCCCGATGTTCCACCAAAAAATCCCGCACCATCTGTGTCAAACTGGACACTTGATCCACCAGGTTACAAAGCGGATCCATGACCAGAGAAAGAAAAAAAAAAAAATGACAAAATCCCCTTTAAATGTCTGGTCAGCTATAATGTGAAGTGCTGCTGCAGTGCAGTATGGAGCAATCTCCACCAGGGGGTGCTGGATAAGGAAAGGAGGCTGCACACACAGCGCAGCAACACTGAGCAACAACACAGGTGTCACAGGTAATAAAAGGGACATGAAACAAGCCAAGGTCATACACGGAGATAGCAGCGCGGTACAGAAGGGGCGAGCAGAGAATCGTCGGGGACAAGCAAGATGTCAGAACCTACCGGGAACGTGGTAACCAAAACGTGAGACAGCGACGGAGTCGGGGTACAGGCCAAAGGTCAGAACAAGTCATAAACGGGTGTAGGCAGGCAGAGGCAAACAGGAACACATTAACAGGGATCAGGTCAGGAGCTCAAACCTTGCAGCATGAACTATAGCTGACACTGGCCCAATGGCTACAGAGGACTTAAATAGTTCAGCCAGCTCCAGGGTGAGGCAACAGTGGTTTACCCCCACATATGGGGTATCGGCGTATTCAGGAGAAATTACATAACAAAATTTATGGTTACATTTCTGTTTTTACACTTGTGAAAATAAAAAAAATGGTTCTGAATTAAGATGTTTGCAAAAAAAAGTTAAATGTTCATTTTTTCCTTCCACATTGTTTCAGTTCCTGTGAAGCACGTAAAGGGTTAATAAACTTCTTGAATGTGGTTTTGAGAACCTTGAGGGGTGTAGTTTTTAGAATGGTGTCACACTTCGTTATTTTCTATCATGTAGACCCCTCAAAATGACTTCAAATGTGATGTGGTCCCTAAAAAAAATGGTGTTGTAAAAATGAGAAATTGCTGGTCAACTTTTAACCCTTATAACTCCCTAACAAAAAAAAATTTTGTTTCCAAAATTGTGCTGATGTAAAGTAGACATGTGGGAAATGTTATTTATTAACTATTTTTCGTGGCATATCTCTCTGATTTAAGGGCATAAAAATACAAAGTTTGAAAATTGCAAAATTTTAAAAATTTTCGCCATATTTCCGTTTTTTTCATAAATAATCGCAAGTAATATCAAAGAAATGTTACCACTAACATGACGTACAATATGTCGCGAAAAAACAATCTCAGAATCAGTGGGATCCGTTGAAGCGTTCCAGAGTTATAACCTCATAAAGTGACAGTGGTCAGAATTGCAAAAATTGGCTCGGTCATTAAGTACCAAATTGGCTCTGTCACTAAGGGGTTAAAGATATCAAAATGTACACAACACATAAAAAGGCAAACTACAAGCACATCATTTTTATGTTATTTTTCTTCTAGAGTTCGGATTCTGGTGCTCGATCCAGAGGTCCTCCGAGTGGCTCCCAGGGTGGTCAGCGTGAGAGTGCGGGCGGCCGTCTTCGTGTAAGCAGCTTTTTTTTTTTAATTATGCCGTTTTGAATCTAATTTTATTTTTCTGCCTTTTTTTTATAACAGGCTTCACAGCGTGCTCCTGATTCGGACGGTGAGGTCGGCCTCAATATTGACCTCCTCATCGATCTGATCCGAGACAGGGAGCCGCTGTGGAACATAGGTGACCACCGCCATGCTGATGTCATAGTGACCCGTCGACTCTGGGAGCAAGTCTGCCAACAGCTGGTAGACAACTGGGAGGACCTCGATGTTCGGGCCCAGAATCAAGCACGTAAGTATGAACAGTTCAGTTAAGTTGATGGATTCAAAGTAGGTTATCTTAACCAATTTGCGTTTCTCCTTTTTTAACAGGTGAGAGGATTGTCATGCGGTGGCGGTCTATCAGGGATCGCTTTAAGAAGGAGTTCAACAAAGAGATGCGGGCCCCGAGTGGTTCTAGAGGATGCAGGAGCAAATACAAATAAGCCCAAGCCCTGTTGTTCCTCAGGACAACGATGGTGACCCGAAGGTAAATATTACTCACTACATGTAATAACCAATGTTTTACATGTCTAACCCTCTTTTGCTGTTTCAGCAAGGGCCATGTAATATCAGTATATTAATTATTTATTTTTTCTCTTTGTTCCACAGCCCAGTCGGGAGCACTCGGGAGCCTGCAGCTGAGTTGAACCCTTCTGGGGCGATCCCTCAGGAGTCCGCCACCGAGGGACACTTCGACAGTCCCGGCCCCTCTGCATCTTCCCACTTTGCACCTTCCCAGCCTTCCCACACATCTGATCCCTCTGTCCCATCCACCAGCGCTGCAGCATCCTGGCCAGTTCCATTGCATGTAGCTGCTGGTGAGGATATAGCGTTTCCTGTACCCCACCCCTCTGCTGCTGCCACCTCTAGTGGCTTTGGGGCGGCAGCATCAGGGGGGTCAGGTACAGAGCTATGCGCCCGAGTTCTTGCACCTGAATGCATCCTTCCAGAACTGACTCAAAGTTTTGTCTGAACAAATGGCTGCAGGTTTTAATTTAATAACTAAAAGCATTCTCGAGTTGCATACACTTCTGCTACGGATGCATTCAGAGGCAAGTCAGTCACCGAACCACATTTTTTTCTGGTCGGTATTCGAGCTCATGGATAAGCTATCAACTGAGCAGCAGATGCAAGTACTGGAAGCCTGCCAGTCTACTCTAGCGCTCGCTGCTTCCCAAGCCACCACACCTGCCCCCCTTCCTGCACCTGCCCCCTTCAGCCACTGTCCCTCACTACAGCCACTACCATCCTACCAGCATCCTGCCCGTGCCCCGTCCCAGCAACCTCACCATTACCAACATGGTGCCCGTGCCCCGTCCCACCATCCAGACCACTACCAGCATTCCACCCGTACCCCGTCCCACCATCCAGACCACTACCAGCATTCCGCCCATACCCGTCCCACCATCCAGACCACTACCAGCATCGTGCCCGTGCCCCATTCCACCATCCAGACCACTACCTGCATTCCGCCCATACCCGTCCCACCATCCAGACCAGTATGAACATCCCACCCCATACCAGTTCCCAACAACATCTTCTGCGCCTCCTCTCCCTGCCCACTACCACCAGCCACCTTCACCCGCCATGTCACTATCCCAACCCTCTTCTCCACCTGTCACGATATGGTATGAAATATCATAAGTAGTTCTCTTGCTAGCCTGCGTGGGCTAAGCCCCCCTTCTTGGAGTGATGCTGCAACAGTTTGTAGCTTCAAATTCCTGACTTTCAACTCCCAAGCCCCCTTCCCTTTCATTCAGCCAAGAGCTGCTTTGCCAATGTACTGGGGGAGTTTTATGGCCGAAAGGTATTTACGACGGCATTTCCTGCCGTGTAAGCTCTTGTCCAGCTATACGTGAACTAGAAACTTCTAAAATACATGAAAGTCCTTTGTTTAGTTTTTGTACGATTTTATGCGGTTTGACGTTACGAATACGAAAATATATATTGTTAGAGTCCATCGGAGGTTCTATACATCGCTCGAAACACGGGCTTCTAACTCCATCTGGTAAAGAAGCAGGGTTTTCTCTGTAAATATGTATCCCAGATAGGACATATTTGATCTCATTAGAATGCTCACGTTAATCCGAGATGAATGATGGGTTTGTTATGACTATGACATGTTTTGTAGCGGAGTTATCGAAAGTAGATATAGATTAGGATAAAATTAGTTAACTGAAGAGGTAGGAGGGACGAGGTGATCCAACCCCTTTCTGGGATGTTACAGGCTGTGCTATAACTGTCTGCCCACATCCCCAGCTCATCCTTCTTGTCCTATTTTCCTGGAAGAGCTGAGCACATCCCATGAACTGGGACATATGGAAAACTGCACTAGCCTGGGTGCCTGCCATGCTTTGAACATGTGAGTGTTAGCTTTTCTCCTTTATTCCCTTTATGTTCTAATTACCGTGTACATATTTGCAATTGTCTCATTTGTAACATCTTTGCAAAATATTTTGATAAAACACTGCCTGAAACTTTTGATGGGGTATATTATTTAATACTAGTTCTTTCTCCTGTTCTAAACCGTACCCTAAGTCTCTTGAAGGGAAAATACGCTACTGTTGTGTTGGGTTAGCTTCGGACCCGTTTAATCGAAGCTGGTGGCAGCATACATTTTGTACTGGGTAGTTGGGTGGCGTTATAGCGACTGCGGCGTTGATAATTATTGATCCTGCCTAAGTGGGAGTAGTTTATCGCGTCGCTGCAGCGTGCCCAATAGCCAGTACATAGCAGGCAGCTTTTCGGGCGACCAATTACCCAGGGTGCAGTACCTAATCTGACCTGAGAGTAAGGGGGGCGCCAGAGAGCTGCAAGTGTTAAGTGGAACTGTAAGCGGGATATACATAAATCCCTGCAGTTTGTGGTATATTGAAAAGCAGTGGGATACCTAAAATAAGCCCCTGCTGTAAACTAAGAGGTCAATAGCCTTGTGTGTGGTTTTTCATCACATCGTGGAGTGGAGGGATAACTAAGATAAGCCCCCCTGCACATGTGATAGCCGTCTGTTGGCCTAAAGTCACCTCGATCCGTGACGTAGGGGTGACGGTCACGGTGGGAATCCTGACAAATTGGTGGCAGCGGTCAGGGGAATCCTGACACCACCGATCACCGCTTCTGCCTCCCAATCCATCAGCTACACCCCTCCATCATACCAAATTCCTAACCCAACTCCCAGTTTCCTGTCCACCCGTTCACTTGTTTTCTCCACCCCTTCACCGCTACCTACTGATCCTTCCCCACCACCACCACATTCCTCTCTCCACACTCCCACTGTCAAAGTGTCCCTATCGGATAGCCCCTCCAGCAATATCTCCACCCCAACTTATTCAAACTTATAAAAGTTTTTTTGTTCAGCCAAATACAAGTTTATTTTTGTTTTGTAAAAAAAAAATGTGTAATAAAACTGTTGTTTAAAGCAAATTTGTATTTTCTTTATAAGGTTAACACTTGGGTTAAACAAGGTTTATTGGTTAGAGGTAAAATACTTTGGGTACAACCCAAACAAGTACACAAATTGGGTAATTAAAGGTTTAATACTTTGGTGTGAACACAAACAGGTACACAACTTGAGTACAATATGGTAAAATACGGTTACAAGGTCCAAGACAAATTGTTCAGACTCTCTCATCCTGCCAGTGTATTCTTCCTTCAGGTGAAATAAAGTATTCTGCGAATTGGTCCCTCATTCGGGAAACTGCCGCAGAACTTCCATACATAATGTTGTTATAATCAGCCAAGGTGGTTTCTTCAGAGTGGTCTTGAATGGAAATCTGTTCCTTGCATATCACATAACTGTGCAGGACAACACACGTCTTCACCACCTCGTCAACAGTCTCAGTCTTCAAGTTTATAGCTGTCAGTAGAACTCTCCATTTGGCGGTCAAAATCCCAAAAGCGCACTCCACCATTCTCCGTGCGCGTGTGAGGCGGTAGTTAAAAATTCTTTCAGTTTTCGTTAATCCTCTGCTGGAGTATTGTTTCAACAGGTGTTCTGATAGTTGGATGGCTTCATCCTCAACACAAACAAAAGGCATTGGTGGCCCAGAGGTTTGAGGCAGTGGTGTGGGGGGGGGAATTGAAAGGTGTTTTCATACAGATGATGCCCCATTTCAGACAGTTTGAATACTTGGGAATCATTTGAGCGGCCATACGCCCCAATATCCACCGCTACAAATTTGTACTCTGCATCGGCGATGGCCATCAGCACAATGGAAAAGTATTTTCGGCGAGACACCAGAATTTCACCAGACACCAGAATTTCGGCATTGCGGCGAGACACCAGAATCGGCATGGCGCGAAAAACCTGATGTTTGAAAGTAGCCTAAGAGTCCCTCCTTCATAAATGAAACAAGATGGGTCTGCTTATGTGTCACACACCACATTGCCAGCTAGGGGGGTTACATGTTACAGTGACATTTCCCAGTGAATGCATTTGTAGTGGTTGAAAGCAATGTAAAAGTTGAAAAACGCTTCAAAAACGCTGCGTCTGAACTAAGCCTAATTGGGGAGGAACATTTCGGTCTGGGGTTAAATATTTGGCCTTACAAGCAAGTCATTAACCTGCAAAGGATGGACCTTACCTACATATTTCCCAGCAAAATCTGTTTTGGTTTTGTTTTAGGCTGTGTTCACACGTTGCGGTTTTTTCGCGTTTTTTTCGCGGTTTTTCCCGATAACGCTATAAAACCACAAAAAAAACGCATACAATAAGCATCCCATCATTTAGAATGAATTCCGCATGTTTTGTGCACATGATGCGTTTTTTTCCGCGAAAAAAAACGCATCGCGGCAAAAAACAGCATGTTCATTAATTTTCCGTTTTTTTTTTGCGGATTTCCCACTCCAAAATGCATTGGGAATTGTCCGGAAAAAACCGCGTCAAAACCGCGGCAAAAATGCGTCAAAACCGCGGCAAAATCACGGCAAAAACGCATGCGGTTTTCTTGCGGATTTCTTGCAGAAAATGTCCGGAATTCTCAGGAATTTTCTGCAAGAAATCCTGAACGTGTGCACATAGCCTTAGTGTGTTTGTGGCACCAGGAAAAATGGCATGAATCTCGGAAAAAAACGATTACAGCTGTGAACTAGGAGTCAGGAATGCTTCCAGGGGCGATCCCCATGATGTTCCTGTGTCATTTGAGCAGTGTTTCCATCATTTTCAGATGTTTTTAGACCTTAAAAGGACCCCCGGGGGGATCGCGGTAAAAATACTCGGGCCTCCCATAGACTTACATTGGGCTCAGGGCCGGACTGGCCATCGGGCACTTCTGGCAAATGCCAGAAGGGCCGGTACCAGTCGTGGGCCACTCGATCCGCCTCCCCCCGCCACCGCTGACTCACCCCCCTGCTGTCACATTCAACTATACCGGCGTCTATGACGCCGGTACAGTTGAATGCAATGATGGAGGAGAGAGCGTTTACAGACACTCCCTCTCCCATCATTCCCCGCTCTGCCTCTGACACTGCGGGTGCGCGATGATGTCATATCATCGCGCACCTGCTGTGTCCCGAGCAGACTACAGCTGCTGAGACAGGAGCAGGAAGCAACGCGGGGCACGAGGAAAGGTGAGGAGAATGTTTTTGTTTTTTTGCTGGACTGTGGGGACATTCTCGGGGGGAGGAGGAGAGATGTGGGCTGTGCTGGATATACCACTGTGCGGGCTGTGCTGGATATACCACTGTGCGGGCTGTGCTGGATATACCACTGTGCGGGCTGTGCTGGATATACCACTGTGCGGGCTGTGCTGGATATACCACTGTGCGGGCTGTGCTGGATATACCACTGTGCGGGATGTGCTGGATGTACCACTGTGCAGGCTGTGCTGGATATACCACTGTGTGGGCTGTGCTGCCTATACCACTGTGCGGGCTGTGCTGGATATACCACTGTGCGGGCTGTGCTGGATATACCACTGTGCGGGCTGTGCTGGATATACCACTGTGCGGGCTGTGCTGGATATACCACTGTGCGGGCTGTGCTGGATATACCACTGTGCGGGCTGTGCTGGATATACCACTGTGCGGGCTGTGCTGGATATACCACTGTGCGGGCTGTTATGACCTGGTGGTTAGGAGCACCCAGAATGACCTGATAGTTAAACCACATACAGGACGAACTCTGGGATGTGGGAACTCTGCTGACCGCAAGCCCTAATCCTATCACACACACTAGAAATAGCCGTGGAGCGCTCCTGACCAGACCTACGCGCCTCGTCACAGCCTAAGGGCTATCTAGCCCTAGAGAAGGAAAATAAAGCCTACCTTGCCTCAGAGAAATTCCCCAAAGGTAAAGGAAGCCCCCCACATATATTGACTGTGAGTAAAGATGAAAGTCACAAACGCAGAAATGAAACAGGTTTCAGCACAGGGAGGCCAGACTAACTAAATAGACAGAGGATAGGAAAGGTAACTTTGCGATCAGCACAAAAACCTACAAAAGACCACGCAGAGTGTGCAAAAAAAAACTCCGCACCGACTCACGATGCGGAAGGGGCCACTCTGCATCCCAGAGCTTCCAGCTAGCAAGACAAAATCATGATAACCAGCTGGACAAGAAAACAGTGAACAAATAAAGACTATCAGGAACTTAGCTTCTGCAGGAGAAGGCAGGTCACCAGAGAGATCCAGGAGCAAACTGAACAAATGCAAAAACATTGACAGCTGGCATGGAGTAACGATCTGAGAGGAGTTAAATAGAACAGCCAACCAAAGGATAAACCACGTCACCTGTGTAAGGAACCTCAGAAGCCGCAGCTTCACTCATAGCCACCAGAGGGAGCCCATAGACGGAACTCGCCGAAGTACCATTCACGACCACAGGAGGGAGCTTGACAACAGAATTCACAACAGTACCCCCCCTTGAGGAGGGGTCACCGAACCCTCACCAGAGCCCCCAGGCCGACCAGGATGAACCAAATGAAAGGCACGAACAAGATCGGCAGCATGAACATCAGAGGCAAAAACCCAGGAATTATCTTCCTGACCATAACCCTTCCACTTGACCAGGTACTGGAGTTTCGTCTCGAAACACGAGAATCCAAAATCTTCTCCACCACATACTCCAACTCCCCCTCGACCAACACCGGGGCAGGAGGATCAACGGAGGGAACCATAGGCGCCACGTATCTCCGCAACAACGACCTATGGAACACATTATGGATGGCAAAAGAAGCTGGAAGGTCCAAACGAAATGACACAGGATTAAGAACTTCAGAAATCTTATATGGCCCAATGAAACGAGGCTTAAACTTAGGAGAGGAAACCTTCATAGGAATATAACGAGACAACCAAACCAAATCCCCAACACGAAGTCGGGGACCAACACAACGCCGGCGGTTAGCGAAACGTTGAGCCTTCTCCTGGGACAATGTCAAATTGTCCACCACATGAGTCCAAATCTGCTGCAACCTGTCTACCACCGCATCCACACCAGGACAGTCCGAAGGCTCAACCTGCCCTGAAGAGAAACGAGGATGGAAACCAGAATTACAGAAAAAAGGAGAAACTAAAGTAGCCGAGCTGGCTCGATTATTAAGGGCGAACTCAGCCAAAGGCAAGAAGGACACCCAATCATCCTGATCAGCAGAAACAAAGCATCTCAGATATGTCTCCAAAGTCTGATTAGTTCGTTCGGTTTGGCCATTAGTCTGAGGATGGAAAGCCGAAGAAAAAGACAAATCAATGCCCATCTTAGCGCAAAAGGACCGCCAAAACCTCGAAACAAACTGGGAACCTCTGTCCGAGACGATGTTCTCTGGAATGCCATGCAAACGAACCACATGCTGGAAAAACAATGGCACCAAATCAGAGGAGGAAGGCAATTTAGGTAAGGGTACCAAATGGACTATCTTAGAGAAGCGATCACAAACCACCCAAATGACCGACATCCTTTGAGAAACAGGGAGATCAGAAATAAAATCCATGGAAATATGCGTCCAGGGCCTCTTCGGGATCGGCAAGGGTAAAAGCAACCCACTGGCACGAGAACAACAGGGCTTAGCCCGAGCACAAGTCCCACAGGACTGCAAAAAAGAACGCACATCCCGTGACAAAGAAGGCCACCAAAAGGATCTAGCCACCAAATCTCTGGTACCAAAGATTCCAGGATGACCAGCCAACACTGAACAATGAATCTCAGAGATAACTCTACTAGTCCATCTATCAGGGACAAACAGTTTCTCCGTAGGACAACGGTCAGGTCTATCAGCCTGAAACTTTTGCAGCACACGCCGCAAATCAGGGGAAATGGCAGACAAAATTACCCCTTCTTTAAGAATACCCGCCGGCTCCGGAACACCCGGAGAGTCAGGCACAAAACTCCTTGACAGGGCGTCAGCCTTCACATTCTTAGATCCCGGAAGGTATGAAACCACAAAATCAAAACGGGAGAAAAAGAGCGACCATCGAGCCTGTCTAGGATTCAACCGTTTGGCAGACTCGAGATAAGTTAAATTCTTGTGATCAGTCAAGACCACCACGCGATGTTTAGCTCCTTCACACCAATGTCGCCACTCCTCGAATGCCCACTTCATGGCCAACAACTCCCAATTGCCCACATCATAATTGCGCTCAGCAGGCGAGAATTTTCTAGAAAAGAAGGCACAGGGTTTCATCACCGAGCCATCAGAACTTCTTTGCGACAACACAGCCCCTGCTCCAATTTCAGAAGCATCAACCTCAACCTGAAAAGGGAGCGAAACATCTGGCTGGCACAACACAGGGGCAGAAGCAAAACATCGCTTCAACTCCTGAAAAGCCTCTACAGCCGCAGAGGACCAATTGACCACATCAGCACCTTTCTTGGTCAAATCAGTCAACGGTTTAGCAATACTGGAAAAATTAGCGATGAAGCGACGATAAAAATTAGCAAAGCCCAGAAACTTCTGCAAGCTCTTCACAGATGTCGGCTGAGTCCAATCGTAAATGGCCTGAACTTTAACAGGGTCCATCTCGATAGTAGAAGGGGAAAAAATGAAACCCAAAAATGAAATCTTCTGAACTCCAATGAGACACTTTGACCCCTTCACAAACAAGGAATTCGCACGAAGGACCTGGAACACCATTCTGACCTGCTTCACATGAGACTCCCAATCATCCGAAAAGACCAAAATGTCATCCAAATATACAATCATGAATCTATCCAGGTACTCTCGGAAGATGTCATGCATAAAGGACTGAAACACAGATGGAGCATTAGAAAGCCCGAATGGCATAACCAGGTACTCAAAATGGCCCTCGGGCGTATTAAATGCCGTTTTCCATTCATCACCCTGTTTAATTCGCACGAGATTATTTTTGAAATTCAAGAACCTAGATCTATCCCCAGAAAATAAGTCAGGAATAGGAATTCTAGGCTCTAACATAGGATTCTGAACCACAAAATCTTGAATGTTTTGTACTCTTGCAGTGAGATGATCCACACAAGAGGACAAACCTTGAATGTCCATAACTACACCTGTGTCCTGAACCACCCAAAGGTCTATGTGAAAATCAAGACAAAACACAGTGCAAGAAAAAAAATGGTCTCAGAAGTTCTCTTATCCCTCTATTGAGATGCATTAATACTTTGGGCCAGCTGTACTGTTATAACCTGGTGGTTAGTAGCACCCAGAATGACCTGATAGTTAAACCACATACAGGACGAACTCTGGGATGTGGGAACTCTGCTGACCGCAAGCCCTAATCCTATCACACACACTAGAAATAGCCGTGGAGCGCTCCTGACCAGACCTAGGCGCCTCGTCACAGCCTAAGGGCTATCTAGCCCTAGAGAAGGAAAATAAAGCCTACCTTGCCTCAGAGAAATTCCCCAAAGGTAAAGGAAGCCCCCCACATATATTGACTGTGAGTAAAGATGAAAGTCACAAACGCAGAAATGAAACAGGTTTCAGCACAGGGAGGCCAGACTAACTAAATAGACAGAGGATAGGAAAGGTAACTTTGCGATCAGCACAAAAACCTACAAAAGACCACGCAGAGTGTGCAAAAAAAAACTCCGCACCGACTCGCGGTGCGGAGGTGCCACTCTGCATCCCAAAGCTTCCAGCTAGCAAGACAAAATCATGATAACCAGCTGGACAAGAAAACAGTGAACAAATAAAGACTATCAGGAACTTAGCTTCTGCAGGAGAAGGCAGGTCACCAGAGAGATCCAGGAGCAAACTGAACAAATGCAAAAACATTGACAGCTGGCATGGAGTAATGATCTGAGAGGAGTTAAATAGAACAGCCAACCAAAGGATAAACCACGTCACCTGTGTAAGGAACCTCAGAAGCCGCAGCTTCACTCATAGCCACCAGAGGGAGCCCATAGACGGAACTCGCCGAAGTACCATTCACGACCACAGGAGGGAGCTTGACAACAGAATTCACAACAGCGGGCTGTGCTGGATATATCACTGTGCGGGCTGTGCTGGATATACCACTGTGCGGGATGTGCTGGATATACCACTGTGCGGGATGTGCTGGATATACCACTGTGCGGGATGTGCTGGATATACCACTGTGCGGGATGTGCTGGATATACCACTGTGCGGGATGTGCTGGATATACCACTGTGTGGGATGTGCTGGATATACCACTGTGCGGGCTGTGCTGGATATACCACTGTGCGGGATGTGCTGGATATACCACTGTGCGGGATGTGCTGGATATACCACTGTGTGGGATGTGCTGGATATACCACTGTGCGGGATGTGCTGGATATACCACTGTGCGGGATGTGCTGGATATACCACTGTGCGGGATGTGCTGGATATACCACTGTGCGGGCTGTGCTGGATATACTACTGTGTGGGATGTGCTGTATATACTACTGTTTGGGCTGTGCTGTATATACTACTGTGTGGGCTGTGCTGTATACTGCTGTGTGGGCTGTGTTATATACTATGGGGAGTATATTATCTTCTATGGGGAGGCCATGTTATGTACTATGTGGCTGTGGTATATACTGTTGTGGGGGTATATTATATTCTATGGGGGAGGTTGGGTTATATACTATATTATGGGGAGGTGGGCTGTATTATATTCTATGGGGTTACATTATACTCTGTGGGGTGGCTGCATTATACTCTGTGGGGTGGCTGCATTATACTCTGTGGGGTGGCTGCATTATACTCTGTGGGATGGCTGCAGTATACTCTGTGTGGTGGCTGCATTATATTCTGTAGGGTGGTGGCTGCATTATACTATATGTGGGCTGCATTATACTGTATCGAGGACTATGGGGAATACGTTATACTATAAGAAGAACTATGGTTTGCATTATACTATGGGAAGTGAATTGTACTACATGGATGACTATGGCGGTGCATTATACTATATGGAGCACTGTGAGGAGTGTAATATGCTATATGAAGCACTATGAGGAGTGTATTATACTATGTGGAGGACTGAGCAGTGTATTTTAATATATGGAGGACTATAGGGAGTGTATTATACTATATGGAGGACTGTGGTGCACATTATAATATATGGAGGACTATGGGGTGTATTTTACTAAACAAGTAAAATGCTGCATATTCAGATTGTTTTTGCCGGAACAAAAATCAGCAGCACATCGCCTGTGTAAACTGTAGATGTGCTGCTGATAACATGATACTGTATGGTGATCTGCTAGTGATCTGTTAGTGATGGTTCTGTCCCATCATTATTCCTCATCTGGTGGAAAGAGGCCGGGAAACAAGCGTCCAACAACTTCAGTATTGTCGATCAAACTCATTTAGCGGCCTGAGATCAGCGCTTGTAAATACAACCAAAATGCTTCTGTGTGATGTGCAGTATGTTAGCATTTTGGGCCCCATTTTAAACTTTGCCTAGGGCCCCACTTTGCCTAAAACCGGCCCTGCCTACAAGTGTACAAAGATTATACAGTCACCATGTGACAAGTGGGCCTGTGTAACTTCAAATGCCAGGGCTGAATTTTAGTCCCAGTCCGGCCCTGATTGGGCTCGTTGCATTTTAGTGCTCGCTCATCACTAATTGCCACCACAGTGACCAAATAATATCACATACAAGGGACAAATACCATCACACCATGTCCAGACATCTGTCCCATGATCCTGCCTCATCGTATCAATCCTGTCCCATGATTTTGTGCCCCCTGTGTCTCCATTCTTGCCCCCTGTGTCTCCATTCTTGCCCCATGTCTCTATTCTTCCCCCCGTGTCTCCATTCTTGCCCCGTGTCTCCCATCCTGCCCCCCATACCGCTTTCAATAAAAATAAAAAATAAAAACTTTCTCCTTACCTTGCTGTGCTCCTGCGGCAAAGTTTCGTCCTTGCATTTCCAGCGCGCACTCGCTGGCGAATGACAATGGGGTCATACGCCGGCGACGTGTGTAGACGACAGCTGCCAGCCTCCGATTGGCTGGCAGCTTTTAACTATTGCTGTGTGGGCCCGGTTTAACTGAACCTGCATCTCGGATGTAGGTTCAGTTACTGAAGTGTCATGTGTCATGATATGTACAGTTTGGGCCAGAAATATTTGGACAGTGACACAAGTTTTGTTATTTTAGCTGTTTACAAAAACATGTTCAGAAATACAATTATATATATAATATGGGCTGAAAGTGCACACTCCCAGCTGCAATATGATAGTTTCCACATCCAAATCGGAGAAAGGGTTTAGGAATCATAGCTCTGTAATGCATAGCGTCCTCTTTTTCAAGGGACCAAAAGTAATTGGACAATGGACTCTAAGGGCTGCAATTAACTCTGAAGGCGTCTCCCTCGTTAACCTGTAATCAATGAAGTAGTTAAAAGGTCAGGGGTGGATTCCAGGTGTGTGGTTTTGCATTTGGAAGCTGTTGCTGTGAGCAGACAACATGCGGTCAAAGGAACTCTCAATTGAGGTGAAGCAGAACATCCTGAGGCTGAAAAAAAAGAAAAAATCCATCAGAGAGATAGCAGACATGCTTGGAGTAGCAAAATCAACAGTTGGGTACATTCTGAGAAAAAAGGAATTGACTGGTGAGCTTGGGAACTCAAAAAGGCCTGGGCGTCCACGGATGACAACAGTGGTGGATGATCGCCGCATACTTAATTTGGTGAAGAAGAACCCGTTCACAACATCAACTGAAGTCCAGAACACTCTCAGTGAAGTAGGTGTATCTGTCTCTAAGTCAACAGGAAAGAGAAGACTCCATGACAGTAAATACAAAGGGTTCACATCTAGATGCAAACCATTCATCAATACCAAAAATAGACAGAAAAACACCTCAAGAAGCCAGCTCAGTTCTGGAAAAGTATTCTATGGACAGATGAGACAAAGATCAACCTGTACCAGAATGATGGGAAGAAGAAAGGGAACGGCACATGATCCAAGGCACACCACATCCTCTGTAAAACATGGTGGAGGCAACGTGATGGCATGGGCATGCATGGCTTTCAATGGCACTGGGTCACTTGTGTTTATTGATGACATAAGAGCAGACAAGAGTAGCCGGATGAATTCTGAAGTGTACCGGGATATACTTTCAGCCCAGATTCAGCCAAATGCTGCAAAGTTGATTGGACGGCGCTTCATAGTACAGATGGACAATGACCCCAAGCATACAGCCAAAGCTACCCAGGAGTTCATGAGTGCCAAAAAGTGGAACATTCTGCAATGGCCAAGTCAATCTCCAGATCTAAACCCAATTGAGCATGCATTTCACTTGCTCAAATCCAGACTTAAGACGGAAAGACCCACAAACAAGCAAGACCTGAAGGCTGCGGCTGTAAAGGCCTGGCAAAGCATTAAGAAGGAGGAAACCCAGCGTTTGGTGATGTCCATGGGTTCCAGACTTAAGGCAGTGATTGCCTCCAAAGGATTTGCAACAACTTTTGACCTCCTAAAATGTGGAGTGTTTGTAAAGAAATGTGTACAATTCCTACATTTTCTATCAGATATTTTTGTTCAACCCTTCAAATTAAACGTTACAATCTGCACTTGAATTCTGTTGTAGAGGTTTCATTTCAAATCCAATGTGGTGGCATGCAGAGCCCAAATCGCTAAAATTGTGTCACTGTCCAAATATTTCTGGCCCTAACTGTACTTTTGCCCTGTCCTGTATTTGAATAATATGCCATTTGATGTATGTAACTGTTCTCTGGTTTCTATTAGCTGTAATTTATGTATTTTCTTGTGCTGGGAGTTCACCTGTAACAATATGTTTCCTTCCCCCAATACTTGCAGCCCTAAGCTATAATGTAATTAAGCTTTGTCAACATCACTAGTGGAGGAATAGCCATTCTTCCTCACAGCAGGTGGCTAGTCAAATGTACATATTACATAGACTGCCTGGAGCCCACCAGTCTAGAATCTTCTGGTGGACCCAACCATTGAATAGAAGGTGTGACCCCTACCCCCCTTCATGGGCGGATCCCAGGAGCTCAGACAATCCATTCTTATTTTGAGATCAGATGTGAGTTGATCCTTGAAGGAGAAGGAGTGAGGATTCTTAGCTGAGGCAAGACCCCACGTCCAGCTGTGACTGCGAAAGCGAACGGGGCGAGACTTGAGCTGAGGACATATCTCGTTGTTCGTGAGATTGTTTTGGGATCCATTGGACTAATTGTGGACTATTGCTTTGTTACCTGGCACAAGGATTATCGGGAGGTGCCCCCGAACCTGTTCCGTTGGACTAATTGTGGACTCTGTAGATCTACCTGCATGTGTTGTTCCAGCGTTCTTGATAATAAATCTGTGGAATCATCCCTTGGCCTGTTGTCCCTTCTTGCTCTGCCGTACACCCCGTCACAAACTGGTGGCAGCAGTGGGATCAGAGCAGAAGGAATGGAGGACAAAGGCCCATCAACATCGGGAACCAGCACCGCAGAGTACAAGAACTGGACTTTGGGGAGCCTACAATCAAAGGCCCGTGAAGTAGGAGTCCGTTTTAAGGGACTCTCCAAGGAGCAGCTTATTGAGGCTTTGGAAGGAGTTCGCCTGCAAGATGACACTGAGGAAGGATCCTCACAGCAAATGGAGGAAAGACTGCAGCCGGAGGTAAATACTCAAAAAAGTCAGTGGGTTGTGTGGTACGAGGAGGAGTTGGCATTGCTGGGAGAAGAGGCCACCATAGACTATAAGAAAGAGGCCATTCACAGAGCTCAGGAGAGGGAGAGGGAGGCCATTCACAGAGCCGAGGAGAGGGAGAGGGAGGCCATTCACAGAGCCGAGGAGAGGGAGGCCATTCACAGAGCCGAGGACAGAGCTCAGGAGATGGCATTGCTGGAGAGGCAGATCGCTTTGGAAGCAGCTAGAAGCTCCAGGCAGACTCTAACCCCAGCACCCACCATGAGGGAACTCCCCAGAGTGGCCCCCAAAGACTTCAAGCCCTTTAATGAGGCTGCAGGCGACATTGAGGGCTTCTTCCAGGACTTTGAGCATCAGTGTCGATTAATGGAAGTCCCGGAAAGGGACCGAGTCCGACATCTGGTGGGGCTCTTAGAGGGTGGAGCTGCCGCAGCCTATAGAGCTATGGACCCTCAGGGGAACTGTGAGTATGCGGAGATTAAACGGACTATTCTAGAACATTATGCTGTTACCCCAGACACTTACAGGACTCAGTTCCGTACTTTAGCCTATGATGAGGAAGTGTCTTTCAAGATGTATGCCCACAGACTCAAACAAATATGTCATCGCTGGCTGGAGGCAGAGGAGGCCTTAACCTCCTCTTAAACAAAGAAGTAAGACAGGCAATTAACAGTAAAAAGAAAGCATTTGCACTACTAAAGCTGGATGGCACCATTGAAGCTCTAAAAAACTATAGGGAGAAAAATACTTTATCTAAAAAACTAATTAAAGCTGCCAAAAAGGAAACAGAGAAGCACATTGCTAAGGAGAGTAAAACTAATCCCAAACTGTTCTTCAACTATATCAATAGTAAAAGAATAAAAACTGAAAATGTAGGCCCCTTAAAAAATAGTGAGGAAAGAATGGTTGTAGATGACGAGGAAAAAGCTAACATATTAAACACCTTCTTCTCCACGGTATTCACGGTGGAAAATGAAATGCTAGGTGAAATCCCAAGAAACAATGAAAACCCTATATTAAGGGTCACCAATCTAACCCAAGAAGAGGTGCGAAATCGGCTAAATAAGATTAAAATAGATAAATCTCCGGGTCCGGATGGCATACACCCACGAGTACTAAGGGAACTAAGTAATGTAATAGATAAACCATTATTTCTTATTTTTAGGGACTCTATAGCGACAGGATCTGTTCCGCAGGACTGGCGCATAGCAAATGTGGTGCCAATATTCAAAAAGGGCTCTAAAAGTGAACCTGGAAATTATAGGCCAGTAAGTCTAACCTCTATTGTTGGTAAAATATTTGAAGGGTTTCTGAGGGATGTTATTCTGGATTATCTCAATGAGAATAACTGTTTAACTCCATATCAGCATGGGTTTATGAGAAATCGCTCCTGTCAAACCAATCTAATCAGTTTTTATGAAGAGGTAAGCTATAGGCTGGACCACGGTGAGTCATTGGACGTGGTATATCTCGATTTTTCCAAAGCGTTTGATACCGTGCCGCACAAGAGGTTGGTACACAAAATGAGAATGCTTGGTCTGGGGGAAAATGTGTGTAAATGGGTTAGTAACTGGCTTAGTGATAGAAAGCAGAGGGTGGTTATAAATGGTATAGTCTCTAACTGGGTCGCTGTGACCAGTGGGGTACCGCAGGGGTCAGTATTGGGACCTGTTCTCTTCAACATATTCATTAATGATCTGGTAGAAGGTTTACACAGTATAATATCGATATTTGCAGATGATACAAAACTATGTAAAGCAGTTAATACAAGAGAAGATAGTATTCTGCTACAGATGGATCTGGATAAGTTGGAAACTTGGGCTGAAAGGTGGCAGATGAGGTTTAACAATGATAAATGTAAGGTTATACACATGGGAAGAAGGAATCAATATCACCATTACACACTGAATGGGAAACCACTGGGTAAATCTGACAGGGAGAAGGACTTGGGGATCCTAGTTAATGATAAACTTACCTGGAGCAGCCAGTGCCAGGCAGCAGCTGCCAAGGCAAACAGGATCATGGGGTGCATTAAAAGAGGTCTGGATACACATGATGAGAGCATTATACTGCCTCTGTACAAATCCCTAGTTAGACCGCACATGGAGTACTGTGTCCAGTTTTGGGCACCGGTGCTCAGGAAGGATATAATGGAACTAGAGAGAGTACAAAGGAGGGCAACAAAATTAATAAAGGGGATGGGAGAACTACAATACCCAGATAGATTAGCGAAATTAGGATTATTTAGTCTAGAAAAAAGACGACTGAGGGGCGATCTAATAACCATGTATAAGTATATAAGGGGACAATACAAATATCTCGCTGAGGATCTGTTTATACCAAGGAAGGTGACGGGCACAAGGGGGCATTCTTTGCGTCTGGAGGAGAGAAGGTTTTTCCACCAACATAGAAGAGGATTCTTTACTGTTAGGGCAGTGAGAATCTGGAATTGCTTGCCTGAGGAGGTGGTGATGGCGAACTCAGTCGAGGGGTTCAAGAGAGGCCTGGATGTCTTCCTGGAGCAGAACAATATTGTATCATACAATTATTAGGTTCTGTAGAAGGACGTAGATCTGGGGATTTATTATGATGGAATATAGGCTGAACTGGATGGACAAATGTCTTTTTTCGGCCTTACTAACTATGTTACTATGTTACTATGTTACTATGTAACCTGGGAGACCTTCCTCCAGGTTATCCTAAAAGAGAAGTTTTACTTCAAGTGCCCTGCTGAGATCCGGGAATGGGTGCGTGAGAGGAGACCAGCCACTGTGGAGGAAGCTGCAGCTCTAGCTGATGAGGCTCTCACCATCAAGCCTCAGTGGAGGGTTCTGTTGGAGGATGGAGAGAGGCCTACCAGCTCCACAACACCGGTGGCCCCCTGTTCTTCTGTCCCTATTGTTCCCCGTTCCTCTAAGCCACCACCTCATGCTGATACCCATGTAAATGTGCCTCCAGTTGCTTCTACTGTGTTTTCTGGAATACGACCAGGAGAGGAAGTAGCAGAGCGCAGGTGTTATGGTTGCGGGCATCCGGGGCATCTGCAGGCCTCATGCCCAGCCAGCCCATGGAGGAGTCGTCCTCAAAACCCTACAGCACCTTCAGGTGGGGGCCGGCCTCCAGGTTCCCTTACCCCTCGCCCAAGAGGGTTAGGGTTAGGGTTGGATGGAGTGAGACCCAGCACAGATGCTATCGATGTGGACAGCCGGGGCATCTGCAAGCCTCCTGCCCAGCTGTTCAAATGAGGATTAATCCTGTACCCGGTCGTATTATTAATTATGTACAGCCAAGTGCCATGGAGGACGACGTGTCACCACTACATGAGGACTGGCCTTGTGCCTCACCCACCCATGTTGCACCACTAGGAGTTTATGGTGTGCGACCTGCAGCTATGACGACTTCTGCTCATCGAGGTAAGCACTTGCAGGAGGTCGTGCTGGATGGACAGAGACTTATTGGATTTTGTGACTCAGGGGCTTTCCTCACACTGGCTGATCCCCGAGTGGTTCGGCCTGAGGCAATCCATCGAGGACCTGGGATTGTCATTGAACTGGCTGGTGGACAATGGAGGACTATTCCCACAGCCACTGTGGATCTGAACTTTGGTTTTGGGGTCAGGCGATGTGTGGTTGGGGTGATGGGTGGTCTGCCTGCAGATGTTCTCCTGGGCAATGATGTGGGAGAGCTACGATGCCAATTCGTGGCTGCATGAAGCCACATGTAAGTTACGCTCTGCCTGTGTGTACTTAACCAGCGACCTGTAGAGGTCCCTGGTACGTACACAAATTGGGAGGGGAAGGGATTGTCATGATCTGTACTTTTATCCCTGTCCTGTATTTGAATAATACGCCATTTGATGTATGTAACTGTTCTCTGGTTTCTATTAGCTGTAATTTATGTATTTTCTTGGCTGGGAGTTCACCTGTAACAATATGTCTCCTTCCCCCAATACTTGCAGCCCTAAGCTCTAATGTAATTAAGCTTTGTCAACACCACTAGTGAAGAATAGCCATTCTTCCTCACAGCAGGTGGCTAGTCAAATGTACATACTACATAGATTAAGTGGAGCCCACCAGTCTAGAATCTTCTGGTGGACCCAACCATTGAATAGAAGGTGTGACCCCTACCCCCCTTCATGGGCGGATCCCAGGAGCTCAGACAATCCATTCTTATTTTGAGATCAGATGTGAGTTGATCCTGGAAGGAGAAGAAGTGGGGATTCTTAGCTGAGGCAAGACCCCACGTCCATCTGGGACTGCGGAAGCGAACGGGGCGAGACTTGAGCTGAGGACATATCTCGTTGTTCATGAGATTGTTTTGGGATCCATTGGACTAATTGTGGACTATTGCTTTGTTACCTGGCACAAGGATTATCGGGAGGTGCCCCCGAACCTGTTCCGTTGGACTAATTGTGGACTCTGTAGATCTACCTGCATGTGTTGTTCTTGATAATAAATCTGTGGAATCATCCATTGGCCTGTTGTCCCTTCTTCCTCTGCCGTACATCCCGTCACATCATGGTCCTACCGCTTGGGCCCGATGACCGGAAGAGAGGGGGCCCGATGCGGACCCCCTCTGGTCATCGGGCCCCATATGCCAGTCAGGGGAGTAATGCTAATGGTGGCCCTGCTGGTAGCCATCACACTGGTATCTGCTCCTTCTTGTACAATAATCTCTGGAGATGAAGTTGTCTTCTGGGCGGCGGCCCACCCATAGCCTGGTAGAAGTAATTTACATAAAGTGACAAAAGATCATTTCTCCACCACTAGTAATCTGATGAGTCAGACAGGTAGGACTCTCCTCCACAGTCTATAACATGTGTGCCCATAATTAATAGTTTAGCTAGGTCAAATGTGGTGAGTTTCCTTGGGACTACAGAACAAAAGAAGAACGGGGTATTCTGGTTTCAAGAAAGCTGAGCAGCAGCACTCAATGTCAAGCAGCAGCTGCAAATGTATTGTTACACCTCTACAAGTCACTTGTAAGACCGTATCAAGAATATTGGATCCAGATTTATCTTAGAAAAAAGGCATCTTAAAGGAGAGCTAACTTATATGTATAAATACATGGGTGGTGAATGCAAAGGACTGCACGCGACTTATTCCTTCCAAAGACCATACTAAGGACCAGGGGGCACTCATTACGGGTGGAGTAAAGGTGATTTCGGCAGCTAAATAGAAATATGTTCAGATTGTAGACTGCCGACCACAAGATGCAGTAATGGCTGACACTATATCAGTATTTATAGGAAGGTAAAGGTTTTTCTTACAACATATGGCATTGTGACTTATATATGAATATATATGTATCAGTCCGTCATTGTTAGTTTGTTTACTGTATGTGATATTTGTAACTTGTATGTAACCCTTTCTCATGTACAGCACCATGGAATCAATGGTGCTATATAAATAAATAATAATAATAATAATAATATAGAAGCTAGCAAAAGCTAACGTAGAACTGGAGGACAAAGGTTCAACTTGATGAACCGGAATCTATTTTTCAACCTATATAAATATTAGACAAAAAATAAAAGTGACTTAAAAGATAAACGTAAATGGTGAATTGGGGTCAGTGTTCACATTTGGAAAGTTTGAACACTGCGTTACATGCGCAAGGTATGAGAGCAGAAAGGACCAATATCAAGGGAAAGAGACCTGACAACCTATCTAGGTACAGAACATGGCTGGTCACCAACATGGATGAAGTGCTGACCTGATGCCAAAACTTAGACCTCACACTTCATACAAGGAAGTCTCTAAACCAGAAGGGGTTAAGGTACCGTCACACTAGACGATATCGCTAGTGATCCGTGACGTTGCAGCGTCCTCGCTAGCGATATCGTCCAGTGTGACAGGCAGCAGCGATCAGGCCCCTGCTGTGCTGTCGCTGGTCGGGGAAGAAAGTCCAGAACTTTATTTCGTCACTGGACTCCCGCTGACATCGCTGGATCGGCGTGTGTGACACCGATCCAGCGATGTCTTCACTGCTAACCAGGGTAAACATCGGGTAACTAAGCGCAGGGCCGCGCATAGTAACCCGATGTTTACCCTGGTTACCATCCTAAAAGTAAAAAAACAAACACTACATACTTACCTACAGCCGTCTGTCCTCCAGCGCTGTGCTCTGCACTCCTCCTGTACTGGCTGTGAGCGTCGGTCAGCCGGAAAGCAGAGCGGTGACGTCACCGCTCTGCTTTCCGGCCGCTGTGCTCACACAGACAGTACAGGAGGAGTGCAGAGCACAGCGCTGGAGGACAGACGGCTGTAGGTAAGTATGTAGTGTTTTTTTTTTTTTTACTTTTAGGATGGTAACCAGGGTAAACATCGGGTTACTAAGCGCGGCCCTGCGCTTAGTTACCCGATGTTTACCCTGGTTACCGGCATCGTTGGTCGCTGGAGGGCGGTCTGTGTGACAGCTCTCCAGCGACCAAACAGCGACGCTGCAGCGATCCGGATCGTTGTCGGTATCGCTGCAGCGTCGCTAAGTGTGACGGTACCTTTAATCCAAAGAACTAATACCACTGCAGAAGGTTATGAGATTACTCTGCAGGATTAAACTGGGATTAGTGTCACTGTCTGTCAGCACCAGCTGATTACCCTGAATTTATAGTGGAGAGGGGAGGGAGTAACAAATTAGAGGTCAAATCTGAACATGATTGAACAAGCAATGTTCCATAATAATACAGTGGAGCAAAACTGGAGCTGGACTCCCTCCATCCAGTGACAGGAGCTGGGGTTCATCCTGTACCTCCCTCCATCCAGTGACAGGAGCTGGGGTTCATCCTGTACCTCCCTCCATCCCGTGACAGGAGCTGGGGTTCATCCTGTACCTCCCTCCATCCAGTGACAGGAGCTGGGGTTCATCCTGTGCCTCTCTCCATCCAGTGACAGGAGCTGGGGTTCATCCTGTACCTCCCTCCATCCCGTGACAGGAGCTGGGGTTCATCCTGTACCTCCCTCCATCCAGTGACAGGAGCTGGGGTTCATCCTGTACCTCCCTCCATCCCGTGACAGGAGCTGGGGTTCATCCTGTACCTCCCTCCATCCAGTGACAGGAGCTGGGGTTCATCCTGTGCCTCTCTCCATCCAGTGACAGGAGCTGGGGTTCATCCTGTACCTCCCTCCATCCCGTGACAGGAGCTGGGGTTCATCCTGTACCTCTCTCCATCCAGTGACAGGAGCTGGGGTTCATCCTGTATCTTCCTGAATCCAGTGACAGGAGCTGGGGTTCATCCTGTGCCTCCCTCCATCCAGTGACAGGAGCTGGGGTTCATCCTGTACCTCTCTCCATCCAGTGACAGGAGCTGGGGTTCATCCTGTATCTTCCTGAATCCAGTGACAGGAGCTGGGGTTCATCCTGTGCCTCCCTCCATCCAGTGACAGGAGCTGGGGTTCATCCTGTACCTCCCTCCATCCAGTGACAGGAGCTGGGGTTCATCCTGTGCCTCCCTCCATCCAGTGACAGGAGCTGGGGTTCATCCTGTACCTCCCTCCATCCAGTGACAGGAGCTGGGGTTCATCCTGTACCTCTCTCCATCCAGTGACAGGAGCTGGGGTTCATCCTGTACCTCTCTCCATCCAGTGACAGGAGCTGGGGTTCATCCTGTATCTTCCTGAATCCAGTGACAGGAGCTGGGGTTCATCCTGTACCTCCCTCCATCCAGTGGCAGGAGCTGGGGTTCATCCTGTACCTCCCTCCATCCAGTGACAGGAGCTGGGGTTCATCCTGTACCTCCCTCCATCCAGTGACAGGAGCTGGGGTTCATCCCGTACCTCCCTCCATCCAGTGACAGGAGCTGGGGTTCATCCTGTACCTCCCTCCATCCAGTGACAGGAGCTGGGGTTCATCCTGTATCTTCATGAATCCAGTGACAGGAGCTGGGGTTCATCCTGTATCTTCCTGAATCCAGTGACAGGAGTTGGGGGTTCATCCTGTACCTCTCTCTATCCAGTGACAGGAGCTGGGGTTCATCCTGTATCTTCCTGAATCCAGTGACAGGAGCTGGGGTTCATCCTGTACCTCCCTCCATCCAGTGGCAGGAGCTGGGGTTCATCCTGTACCTCCCTCCATCCAGTGACAGGAGCTGGGGTTCATCCTGTATCTTCCTGAATCCAGTGACAGGAGCTGGGGTTCATCCTGTACCTCCCTCAATCCAGTGACAGGAGCTGGGGTCCATCCTGCACCTCCATCCAGTGACAGGAGCTGGGGTTCATCCTGTATCTTCCTGAATCCAGTGGCAGGAGCTGGGGTTCATCCTGTACCTCCCTCCATCCAGTGGCAGGAGCTGGGGTTCATCCTGTACCTCCCTCCATCCAGTGACAGGAGCTGAGGTTCATCCTGTACCTCCCTCCATCCAGTGACAGGAGCTGGGGTTCATCCCGTACCTCCCTCCATCCAGTGACAGGAGCTGGGGTTCATCCCGTACCTCCCTCCATCCAGTGACAGGAGCTGGGGTTCATCCTGTACCTCCCTCCATCCAGTGACAGGAGCTGGGGTTCATCCTGTACATCCCTCCATCCAGTGACAGGAGCTGGGGTTCATCCTGTACATCCCTCCATCCCGTGACAGGAGCTGGGGTCCATCCTGCACCTCCATCCAGTGACAGGAGCTGGGGTTCATCCTGTACCTCCCTCCATCCAGTAACAGGAGCTGGGGTTCATCCTGTACCTCCCTCCATCCAGTGACAGGAGCTGGGGTTCATTCTGTACCTCCCTCCATCCAGTGACAGGAGCTGGGGTTCATCCTGTACCTCCCTCCTTCCAGTGACAGGAGCTGGGGTTCATCCTGTACCTCCCTCCATCCAGTGACAGGAGCTGGGGTTCATCCTGTACCTCCTTCCATCCAGTGACAGGAGCTGGGATTCATCCTGTACCTCCCTCCATCCAGTGGCAGGAGCTGGGGTTCATCCTGTACCTCCCTCCATCCAGTGACAGGAGCTGGGGTTCATCCTGTACCTCCCTCCATCCAGTGACAGGAGCTGGGGTTCATCCTGTACCTCTCTCCATCCAGTGACAGGAGGTGGGGTTCATCCTGTACCTCCTTCCATCCAGTGACAGGAGCTGGGGTTCATCCTGTACCTTCCTCCATCCAGTGACAGCAGCTGGGCTTCATCCTGTACCTCCCTCCATCCAGTGACAGGAGCTGGGGTTTATCCTGTACCTCCCTCCATCCAGTGACAGGAGCTGGGGTTCATCCTGTACCTCCCTCCTTCCAGTGACAGGAGCTAGGATTCATCCTGTACCTCCCTCCATCCAGTGACAGGAGCTGGGGTTCATCCTGTACCTCCCTCCATCCAGTGGCAGGAGCTGGGGTTCATCCTGTACCTCCCTCCATCCAGTGACAGGAGCTGGGGTTCATCCTGTACCTCCCTCCATCCAGTGACAGGAGCTGGGGTTCATCCTGTACCTCCCTCCATCCAGTGACAGGAGCTGAAGTTCATCCTGTACCTCCCTCCATCCAGTGACAGGAGCTGGGGTTAATCCTGTACCTCCCTCCATCCAGTGACAGGAGCTGGGGTTCATCCTGTATCTCCCTCCATCCAGTGACAGGAGCTGGGGTTCATCCTGTACCTCCCTCCATCCCGTGACAGGAGCTGGGGTCCATCCTGCACCTCCATCCAGTGACAGGAGCTGGGGTTCATCCTGTGCCTCCCTCCATCCAATGAAAGGAGCTGGGGTTCATCCTGTATCTTCCTGAATCCAGTGACAGGAGCTGGGGTTCATCCTGTACCTTCCTCCATCCAGTGGCAGGAGCTGGGGTTCATCCTGTACCTCTCTCCATCCAGTGACAGGAGCTGGGGTTCATCCTGTATCTTCCTGAATCCAGTGACAGGAGCTGGGGTTCATCCTGTACCTTCCTCCATCCAGTGGCAGGAGCTGGGGTTCATCCTGTACCTCTCTCCATCCAGTGGCAGGCGCTGGGGTTCATCCTGTACCTCTCTCCATCCAGTGACAGGAGCTGGGGTTCATCCTGTACCTCCCTCGATCCAGTGACAGGAGCTGGGGTTCATCCTGTACCTCCCTTCATCCAGTGACAGGAGCTGGGGTTCATCCTGTACCTCCCTCCATCCAGTGGCAGGAGCTGGGGTTCATCCTGTACCTCTCTCCATCCAGTGACAGGAGCTGGGGTTCATCCTGTACCTCCCTCCATCCAGTGACAGGAGCTGGGGTCCATCCTGCACCTCCATCCAGTGACAGGAGCTGGGGTTCATCCTGTACCTCCCTCCATCCAGTGGCAGGAGCTAGGGTTCATCCTGTACCTCCCTCCATCCAGTGACAGGAGCTGGGGTCCATCCTGCACCTCCATCCAGTGACAGGAGCTGGAGTTCATCCTGTACCTCCCTCCTTCCAGTGACAGGAGCTGGGGTTCATCCTGTACCTCCCTCCATCCAGTGACAGGAGCTGGGATTCATCCTGTACCTCCCTCCATCCAGTGACAGGAGCTGGGGTTCATCCTGTACCTCCCTCCATCCAGTGACAGGAGCTGGGGTTGATCCTGTACCTCTCTCCATCCAGTGACAGGAGCTGGGGTTCATCCTGTACCTCCTTCCATCCAGTGACAGGAGCTGGGGTTCATCCTGTACCTCCCTCCATCCAGTGACAGGAGCTGGGGTTCATCCTGTACCTCCCTCCATCCAGTGACAGGAGCTGGGGTTTATCCTGTACCTCCCTCCATCCAGTGACAGGAGCTGGGGTTCATCCTGTACCTCCCTCCATCCAGTGACGGGAGCTGGGGTTCATCCTGTACCTCCCTCCATCCAGTGACAGGAGCTGAAGTTCATCCAGTACCTCCCTCCATCTAGTGACAGGAGCTGGGGTTCATCCTGTACCTCCCTCCATCCAGTGACAGGAGCTGGGGTTCATCCTGTATCTCCCTCCATCCAGTGACAGGAGCTGGGGTTCATCCTGTACCTCCCTCCATCCCGTGACAGGAGCTGGGCTCCATCCTGCACCTCCATCCAGTGACAGGAGCTGGGGTTCATCCTGTGCCTCCCTCCATCCAATGAAAGGAGCTGGGGCTCATCCTGTATCTTCCTGAATCCAGTGACAGGAGCTGGGGTTCATCCTGTACCTTCCTCCATCCAGTGGCAGGAGCTGGGGTTCATCCTGTACCTCTCTCCATCCAGTGACAGGAGCTGGGGTTCATCCTGTACCTCCCTCCATCCAGTGACAGGAGCTGGGGTTCATCCTGTACCTCCCTTCATCCAGTGACAGGAGCTGGGGTTCATCCTGTACCTCCCTCCATCCAGTGGCAGGAGCTGGGGTTCATCCTGTACCTCTCTCCATCCAGTGACAGGAGCTGGGGTTCATCCTGTACCTCCCTCCATCCCGTGACAGGAGCTGGGGTCCATCCTGCACCTCCATCCAGTGACAGGAGCTGGGGTTCATCCTGTACCTCCCTCCATCCAGTGGCAGGGGCTAGGGTTCATCCTGTACCTCCCTCCATCCAGTGACAGGAGCTGGGGTCCATCCTGCACCTCCATCCAGTGACAGGAGCTGGAGTTCATCCTGTACCTCCCTCCTTCCAGTGACAGGAGCTGGGGTTCATCCTGTACCTCCCTCCATCCAGTGACAGGAGCTGGGATTCATCCTGTACCTCCCTCCATCCAGTGACAGGAGCTGAGGTTCATCCTGTACCTCCCTCCATCCAGTGACAGGAGCTGGGGTTCATCCTGTACCTCTCTCCATCCAGTGACAGGAGCTGGGGTTCATCCTGTACCTCCTTCCATCCAGTGACAGGAGCTGGGGTTCATCCTGTACCTCCCTCCATCCAGTGACAGGAGCTGGGGTTCATCCTGTACCTCCCTCCATCCAGTGACAGGAGCTGGGATTCATCCTGTACCTCCCTCCATCCAGTGACAGGAGCTGGGGTTTATCCTGTACCTCCCTCCATCCAGTGACAGGAGCTGGGGTTCATCCTGTACCTCCCTCCATCCAGTGACAGGAGCTGGGGTTCATCCCGTACCTCCGTCCATCTAGTGACAGGAGCTGGGGTTCATCCCGTACCTCCTTCCATCCAGTGACAGGAGCTGGGGTTCATCCTGTACCTCCTTCCATCCAGTGACAGGAGCTGGGGTTCATCCTGTACCTCCTTCCATCCAGTGACAGGAGCTGGGGTTCATCCTGTACCTCCTTCCATCCAGTGACAGGAGCTGGGGTTCATCCTGTACCTCCTTCCATCCAGTGACAGGAGCTGGGGTTCATCCTGTACCTCCCTCCATCCAGTGACAGGAGCTGGGGTTCATCCTGTACCTCCTTCCATCCAGTGACAGGAGCTGGGGTTCATCCTGTACCTCCCTCCATCCAGTGACAGGAGCTGGGGTTTATCCTGTACCTCCCTCCATCCAGTGACAGGAGCTGGGGTTCATCCTGTACCTCCCTCCTTCCAGTGAAAGGAGCTAGGATTCATCCTGTACCTCCCTCCATCCAGTGACAGGAGCTGGGGTTCATCCTGTACCTCCCTCCATCCAGTGGCAGGAGCTGGGGTTCATCCTGTACCTCCCTCCATCCAGTGACAGGAGCTGGGGTTCATCCTGTACCTCCCTCCATCCAGTGACAGGAGCTGGGGTTCATCCTGTACCTCCCTCCATCCAGTGATAGGAGCTGGAGTTCATCCTGTACCTCCCTCCATTCAGTGACAGGAGCTGGGGTTCATCCTGTACCTCCCTCCATCCAGTGACAGGAGCTTGGGTTCATCCGGTATCTCCCTCCATCCAGTGACAGGAGCTGGGGTTCATCCTGTACCTCCCTCCATCCCGTGACAGGAGCTGGGGTTCATCCTGTGCCTCCCTCCATCCAATGAAAGGAGCTGGGGTTCATCCTGTATCTTCCTGAATCCAGTGACAGGAGCTGCGGTTCATCCTGTACCTCCCTCCATCCAGTGACAGGAGCTGGGGTTCATCCTGTACCTCTCTCCATCCAGTGACAGGAGCTGGGGTTCATCCTGTACCTCCCTCCATCCAGTGGCAGGAGCTGGGGCTCATCCTGTACCTCTCTCCATCCAGTGACAGGACCTGGGGTTCATCCTGTACCTCCCTCCATCCCGTGACAGGAGCTGGGGTCCATCCTGCACCTCCATCCAGTGACAGGAGCTGGGGTTCATCCTGTACCTCCCTCCATCCAGTGGCAGGAGCTAGGGTTTATCCTGTACCTCCCTCCATCCAGTGACAGGAGCTGGGGTCCATCCTGCACCTCCATCCAGTGACAGGAGCTGGGGTTCATCCTGTACCTCCCTCCATCCAGTGGCAGGAGCTGGGGTTCATCCTGTACCTCCCTCCATCCAGTGACAGGAGCTGGGGTTCATCCTGTACCTCCCTCCATCCAGTGGCAGGAGCTGGGGTTCATCCTGTACCTCCCTCCATCCAGTGACAGGAGCTGGGGTTCATCCTGTACCTCCCTCCATCCAGTGACAGGAGCTGGGGTTCATCCTGTACCTCCCTCCATCCAGTGACAGAAGCTCGAATTCATCCTGTACCTCCCTCCATCCAGTGACAGGAGCTGGAGTTCATCCTGTACCTCCCTCCATCCAGTGGCAAGAGCTGGGGTCCATCCTGCACCTCCATCCAGTGACAGGAGCTGGGGTTCATCCTGTACCACCCTCCATCCAGTGACAGGAGCTGGGGTTCATCCTGTACCTCCCTCCATCCAGTGACAGGAGCTGGGGTTAATCCTGTACCTCCCTCCATCCAGTGACAGGAGCTGGGGTTCATCCTGTACCTCACTCCATCCAGTGACAGGAGCTGGGGTTCATCCTGTACCTCCCTCCATCCAGTGACAGGAGCTGGGGTTCATCCTGTACCTCCCTCCATCCCGTGACAGGAGCTGGGGTCCATCCTGCACCTCCATCCAGTGACAGGAGCTGGGGTTCATCCTGTGCCTCCCTCCATCCAATGAAAGGAGCTGGGGTTCATCCTGTATCTTCCTGAATCCAGTGACAGGAGCTGGGGTTCATCCTGTACCTCCCTCCATCCAGTGGCAGGAGCTTGGGTTCATCCTTTACCTCTCTCCATCCAGTGACAGGAGCTGGGGTTCATCCTGTACCTCCCTCCATCCAGTGACAGGAGCTGGGGTTCATCCTGTACCTCCCTCCATCCAGTGACAGGAGCTGGGGTTCATCCTGTACCTCCCTCCATCCAGTGGCAGGAGCAGGGGTTCACCCTGTACCTCCCTCCATCCAGTGGCAGGAGCTGGGGTTCATCCTGTACCTCCCTCCATCCAGTGACAGGAGCTGGGGTTCATCCTGTACCTCCCTCCATCCCGTGACAGGAGCTGGGGTCCATCCTGCACCTCCATCCAGTGACAGGAGCTGGGTTTCATCCTGTACCTCCCTCCATCCCGTGAGAGGAGCTGGGGTCCATCTTGCACCTCCATCCAGTGACAGGAGCTGGGGTTCATCCTGTACCTCCCTCCATCCAGTGGCAGGAGCTGGGGTTCATCCTGTACCTCCCTCCATCCAGTGACAGGAGCTGGGGTCCATCCTGCACCTCCATCCAGTAACAGGAGCTGGGATTCATCCTGTACCTCCCTCCATCCAGTGACAGGAGCTGGGGTTCATCCTGTACCTCCCTCCATCCAGTGACAGGAGCTGGGGTTCATCCTGTACCTCCCTCCATCCAGTGGCAGGAGCTCGAATTCATCCTGTACCTCCCTCCATCCAGTGACAGGAGCTGGGGTCCATCCTGTACCTCCCTCCATCCAGTGACAGGAGCTGGGGTTCATCCTGTACCTCCCTCCATCCAGTGACAGGAGCTGGGGTTCATCCTGTACCTCCCTCCATCCAGTGACAGGAGCTGGGGTTCATCCTGTACCTCCCTCCATCCAGTGACAGGAGCTGGGGTTCATCCTGTACCTCCCTCCATCCAGTGACAGGAGCTGGGATTCATCCTGTACCTCCCTCCATCCAGTGACAGGAGCTCGAATTCATCCTGTACCTCCCTCCATCCAGTGACAGGAGCTGGGGTCCATCCTGCACCTCCATCCAGTGACAGGAGCTGGGGTTCATCCTGTACCTCCCTCCATCCAGTGACAGGAGCTGGGGTTCATCCTGTACCTCCCTCCATCCAGTGACAGGAGCTGGGGTTCATCCTGTACCTCCCTCCATCCAGTGGCAGGAGCTGGGGTTCATCCTGTACCTCCCTCCATCCAGTGACAGGAGCTGGGGTTCATCCTGTACCTCCCTCCATCCAGTGACAGGAGCTGGGGTTCATCCTGTACCTCCCTCCTTCCAGTGACAGGAGCTGGGGTTCATCCTGTACCTCCCTCCATCCAGTGACAGGAGCTGGGGTTCATCCTGGATCTACCCCCATCCAGTGACATAAGCTGGAGTATATCCTGTGCCTCCCTCCATCCAATGAAAGGAGCTGGGGTTCATCCTGTATCTTCCTGAATCCAGTGTCAGGAGCTGTGGTACATCTTGCAGCTTCCTCCATCCAGTGACAGGAGCTGGGGTTCATCCTGTATCTCCCACTGACATGATCCACAGGGAAGATGTATTTGTATATTCTACCGCTCTACCATTATGTCATGAATCGGGGGTGTTTGGTTGCCCCCAGTACTTCATCAGGGATTTATTTTTATCCCACTTCTCGGTTCGGAACCTGCAGCTCTCTAGCACCCCCATTACCCTCAGGTCAGTCAGGGAACTGCACCTAGGGTAATTAATCGCCAGAAAGTCTGCCTTGCTATGTACTGGCTATTGTGAACACTGCAGTGAGGGCAATATAACTACTTAGGGCAGCACGGTGGCGCAGTGGTTAGCACAGCAGCCTTGCAGCGCTGGAGTCCTGGGTTCAAGCCCCACTAAGGACAACATCTGCAAAGAGTTTGTATGTTCTCTCCGTGTTTGTGTGGGTTTCCTCCCACATTCCAAAGACATACTGACAGGGAATTTAGATTGTGAGCCCCAATGGGGACAGCAATGATAATGTGTGTAAAGCGCTGCGGAATATGTTAGCGCTATATAAAAGTAAAGATTATTATTATTATTACTCCAGCTTATGCGGGAAATATAATTATCAACGCCGTCTGTCGTTTCCTGTTTCCCCAAAAGCTCAGGACACTTCGCTGCCACCAGCTCCTATTACTATGACTAATAGCGGGTCAGGAGCCAACCCAATCAGTAGAGTAATTTACTTCAGAGGACGATGGAGGTAAGTTTTAGAGCAAGGAATACGAAACTAGTGAATATTATAACTTTTACTCCAAAAAGAAATAGGCAGTGTTTACAAGTCTAAAAAGATATTACAAAAATTAGACAAATACACTATGCACACAATGATTGCAAAATAAAAGGGATTAAACATGAAAAGCACTTACACTTCTCTCAGACAATGATAAGCTATGTGGTGGTGTGGGGGAGGGGCGCCTTCCCCAATGGACACTGGAACATCAGCACAGCCTCTTGTAGCTGACACCCTGGGCAGAAGACCCTTCCTAAAATGAGGTTCCATATTTTATACCCTCTGCTCGTGACATCACTGAGTGGGCTGTGTTATGAAATGCACTCTTCTCAGAGGGACTCAAACTCACTGAAAACTCATAACCGTCGTCGCTCTGGGATGGAACCTCATATAGCGATGACGGAACTACCATTCTTCCGAGCGTGAGCTGGGTGTTAATTTGATCCCAAACATGAAGTATCTGTATGACCCGGTTATGTAGTAATCCATTTCTCAGATTCTGCTGGTGCAGGAAATTAGAAAACGCACTGGTGTGTAGCTCTACTGATGCACATTCCAAAAATGTAATATTCCCCCTATCTCACTTAATCGATGTCAGTATAATAGAATTATGGAATGGTAGAGTTGGAAGGGACCTCCTGGGTCATCTGGTCCAACCCCCTGCTCAAAGCAGGATTCTCTAAATCATCCTAGACCAGGGGTGTCAAACTGCATTCCTCGAGGGCTGCAAACAGGTCATGTTTTCAGGATTTCCTTGCATTGCACAGGTGATAATTTAATCACCTGCAGAGAATGATTCCAGCACCTTGTGCAATGCTAAGGAAATCTCGAAAACATGCATGGTTTGAGGTCCTCGAGGAACGCAGTTTGACACCCCTGTGCTAGACAGATGTCTGTCAGCCTCTGTTTAAAGACTTCCATGGAAGGAGAACTCACCACCTCTCGTGGCAGCCTGTTCCACTCATTGATCACCCTATCAAAAAGTTTTTTTTCTAGTATCTAATCTGAGTCTCCTCCCATTCAGTTTCATCCCATTGCTTCTAGTCTTTCTTTGTGCAAATGAGAATAAAGATGATCCTTCTACAATGTGACAGCCCTTGAGATATTTGCAGACAGCTATTAAGTCTCCTCTCAGTCTTCTTTTTTGCAATCTAAACATTCCCAAATCCTGTAACCGTTAGGACATGGTTTGCAGACCGGTCACCATTCTAGTCGCTCTTCTCTGAACTGGCTAGAGTTTGTTGATGTCTTTTTTTAAATGTGGTGCCCAAAACTGGACACAGTATTCCAGATGAGGTCAGATCAAAGAGGAGTAGAGGGCAATAATGACTTCATGTGATCTAGACTCTATGCTTCTGTTAATACTTCCCAGAATTGCATTTGCCTTTTTTGCTGCTGCATCACACTGTTCAGTTTATGATCTATTAGTATACCCAAGTCTTTTTCACATGTGCTGTTGCTTAGCCCTATTCCTCCCATTCAGTATATGCTTTTTTCATTTTTATTGCCCAGATGTAGTACTTTGCATTTTTCCCTGTTAGAAACCATTCGGTTAGTTGCTGCCCACTGCTCCAGTTTATTTATATCCTTTTGAATCCTTTCTCTTCTCTAGTATTAGCTATCCCTCCTAGCTTTGTGTCATCAGCAAATTTAATCAACATACCCTCAATTCCTTCAAAAAAATCATTGATAAAGATGCTGAACAATACAGAGCCCAGGACGAAACCCTGTGGTACCCCACTTGAGAGATTCTTCCAACTAGATGTGCAGCCATTAACGATCACTCTTTGAGTCCGATCACTAAGCCAGCTATGAATCCACCTAACAGTTGCCTTGTATATTCCATACTTTTTTTCAATTTGGATGGTGTGAGATACTTTGTCAAATGCTTTGGCTGAAGTCAAGATGTACTATATCTACGGCATTTCCCTGATCCACCCAGTCAGTGATTCTGTCATAGAAGGAAATTAAGTTAGTCTGACATGACTTATTAGTTAGAAACCCATGCTGACTCTGGTTAATTGCTTCACTCCTATCCAGGTACTTACATACATGTTGTTTAATAATTTGTTCAAAGATCTTTCCTGGTATAGAAGTCAGACTCACCGGCCTATAGTTCCCTGGGTCCACCTTCTTCCCCTTTTTGAAGACAGGAACAACATTTACTCTTCTCCAATCTTCTGGGACTTCTCCTGTTCTCCAAGAATTTTCAAGATTATGAAGAGTGGTTAAAAAATTTCTTCTGCTATCTCCTTCTGTACTCTGGGGTGTAATTCATCTGGACCTGGAGACTTGAATTCATTTATGTTAGCTAAGTGTTTCCTCACTATCTTTCTGTTTATTGTGATGCAGCGAGGTCCTTGCTGTGCAGTGAGAAGGCAGTGACCCATATGAAGTTCAAAAATAAAGTCTTGTTTATTTTATAGCATACTCACAAACGAGAAAAATAAGCAAACAAGTCCTTCAGTATGCAGCCGGGAAAATAAAGATAGTCCACAATCCGTTGCTGTGAACATAAACACCCCCGTGTCCGGCTTTTTAGGCTCTGCCTGACCCGTGTTGCTCCACACGGAAAAGAGCTCCTCATAAGCCTCCTGCTAGGTCTGACTCCCAGACCAGACTGAGACAACCCAAACTCTCTTGCAGGGTTTTTTTTTTCTTTCCTCCGGATTCTCTGGCCATGGGCCACTTTAAGATCTGGGCTGGATGAAACGGACCGGCCCCACTACCTTCCTGCAGTCCGTTTCAAAATAAAAGCCCATACCGGGTTCTCCTGAATAATTTCTGGGACAAATAACTTGACCCAGTTCACACTCACTTTTATTCTTCCCTGTGTCTCACAGACAACCTGCTGTGAGCACAGGGCACTCCAGCGGATCTAATATGCTTCTAAGCACATCCTGGGGGATACATGGCGGCCGTAGTTTCTTCGGTGACCAAACATTCTCGGTCCTTCCAGGCCTTTAGCAGGTTTACATGGTACAGTTGCTCGGGCTTTCTTTTCCCGGGTTGGTACACTTTGTAATTCACTTCCCCCACCTTCCCCCGTATCTCATAAGGCCCTTGCCACTTGGTCATGAGTTTACTCTCTGGGGTGGGTACTAGTACCAACACCCGATCTCCTACTTTAAAGGTCCTGACCGTGGCCCTTTTATTATATAAGAAGCAGTCAAAAAACGTCCAATAATAAATAGTAGAAACAAACTTTATTAGATTAAAAACACAGGTGCACAGCATGGCGGGCAAACAAATCACCTACACAGGCCCGCATACCCATCTCACATAGAGGGACCAGGCTGTAGTGCAACAATGTTCACAATACAAGAGTCCATTAATAACATATGCGACCCTATGGACAATTGTCCAAAACATAGTACATGGTACATACCACAATGGTGAGTCACCGAACTCGGAACTTCCCCCCTGAGGAAGGCTACCCGCCGAAACGCGCGTCGGGGAGGACGGGGCTGTCGTGCACGAGTTCGGTGACTCACCATTGTGGTATGTACCATGTACTATGTTTTGGACAATTGTCCATAGGGTCGCATATGTTATTAATGGACTCTTGTATTGTGAACATTGTTGCACTACAGCCTGGTCCCTCTATGTGAGATGGGTATGCGGGCCTGTGTAGGTGATTTGTTTGCCCGCCATGCTGTGCACCTGTGTTTTTAATCTAATAAAGTTTGTTTCTACTATTTATTATGTGACGTTTTTTGACTGCTTCTTTGGTGCTTTTTGGTATTATCTATATATGTGCAGTTGTCCATGTATGGTCCTAGGCCTGTCTTGATTCACATGGTCAGCATTATTAATAAATGATATAATCAAGACAGACTATGTATGCCAGTAAATTGTGTCTTTTATTATATGTATGGCTCTGAGCGGCCTGGGCATCCAACAGATGCTCCTTTACTATAGGTTGCACGACCGCAATCCGATCCTGCATACTTGCCACATAGTAACATAGTAACATAGTAACATAGTTAGTAAGGCCGAAAAAAGACATTTGTCCATCCAGTTCAGCCTATATTCCATCATAATAAATACCCAGATCTACGTCCTTCTACAGAACCTAATAATTGTATGATACAATATTGTTCTGCTCCAGGAAGACATCCAGGCCTCTCTTGAACCCCTCGACTGAGTTCGCCATCACCACCTCCTGAGGCAAGCAATTCCAGATTCTCACTGCCCTAACAGTAAAGAATCCTCTTCTATGTTGGTGGAAAAACCTTCTCTCCTCCAGACGCAAAGAATGCCCCCTTGTGCCCGTCACCTTCCTTGGTATAAACAGATCCTCAGCGAGATATTTGTATTGTCCCCTTATATACTTATACATGGTTATTAGATCGCCCCTCATTCGTCTTTTTTCTAGACTAAATAATCCTAATTTCGCTAATCTATCTGGGTATTGTAGTTCTCCCATCCCCTTTATTAATTTTGTTGCCCTCCTTTGTACTCTCTCCAGTTCCATTATATCCTTCCTGAGCACCGGTGCCCAAAACTGGACACAGTACTCCATGTGCGGTCTAACTAGGGATTTGTACAGAGGCAGTATAATGCTCTCATCATGTGTATCCAGACCTCTTTTAATGCACCCCATGATCCTGTTTGCCTTGGCAGCTGCTGCCTGGCACTGGCTGCTCCAGGTAAGTTTATCATTAACTAGGATCCCCAAGTCCTTCTCCCTGTCAGATTTACCCAGTGGTTTCCCGTTCAGTGTGTAATGGTGATATTGATTCCCTCTTCCCATGTGTATAACCTTACATTTATCATTGTTAAACCTCATCTGCCACCTTTCAGCCCAAGTTTCCAACTTATCCAGATCCATCTGTAGCAGAATACTATCTTCTCTTGTATTAACTGCTTTACATAGTTTTGTATCATCTGCAAATATCGATATTTTACTGTGTAAACCTTCTACCAGATCATTAATGAATATGTTGAAGAGAACAGGTCCCAATACCGACCCCTGCGGTACCCCACTGGTCACAGCGACCCAGTTAGAGACTATACCATTTATAACCACCCTCTGCTTTCTATCACTAAGCCAGTTACTAACCCATTTACACACATTTTCCCCCAGACCAAGCATTCTCATTTTGTGTACCAACCTCTTGTGCGGCACGGTATCAAACGCTTTGGAAAAATCGAGATATACCACGTCCAATGACTCACCGTGGTCCAGCCTATAGCTTACCTCTTCATAAAAACTGATTAGATTGGTTTGACAGGAGCGATTTCTCATAAACCCATGCTGATATGGAGTTAAACAGTTATTCTCATTGAGATAATCCAGAATAACATCCCTCAGAAACCCTTCAAATATTTTACCAACAATAGAGGTTAGACTTACTGGCCTATAATTTCCAGGTTCACTTTTAGAGCCCTTTTTGAATATTGGCACCACATTTGCTATGCGCCAGTCCTGCGGAACAGACCCTGTCGCTATAGAGTCACTAAAAATAAGAAATAATGGTTTATCTATTACATTACTTAGTTCCCTTAGTACTCGTGGGTGTATGCCATCCGGACCCGGAGATTTATCTATTTTAATCTTATTAAATACTCGATAACACTCTTATGTGGAGTGGGCTCCTGTTCCCACGTCTCTTTGGCTACATCCAGCAGCCCCCTCGGGTGCCTGCCATACAATAACTCAACGCCTGCGGTACCTCGCGTATGGCGAACATTAGATATGGCAATAACATATCCCAATCCTTCCCATCCTTGGCGACCACCTTTTTGAGTATGGCCTTGAGGGTCTTATTAAACCTCTCGACCAACCCGTCGGTTTGTGGATGCAGGGGTGGATTAAGGGTAGCCAGGGCCCCGGGCTGTTCACACACTGTGGGCCCCCCCCGGTCATGTGACGGGGGTCATGTGACGGGGGTCATGTGACGGGGGTCATGTGACGGGGGTCATGTGACGGGGGTCATGTGACGGGGGTCATGATATACCCGAACCAGATTATACCAGAAAAATGGCCGGGCCCTACTCTACTGTAACCTATTAAATATTTGTTAAAATCTGCAATACAATTTAGGTATAGCTTGACCAATAATATCACATACAAGGAACAAATACAACCGCACCGTGACCAGACCACAAATTACAACCACAGTGATCAAATAATATCACATACAAGGAACAAATACCACCGCACCATGTCAAGACCACATATTACCACTTGGTGACCAAATAGCACATACAAGGGACAAATACCACAACACCATTTCCAGACCACATATTACCACCACATAGTGACTGAATACTACAATACTGATCAGTAATAAAAAAAACAACACAATACTATCACCATAAGTGCCAGTATTCACAGGAGATCTGTACTTAGTATGCAGTGTCTGTGTAGAGGTAATACTGAGATCACTGGTGACATTATACACAGGACCTCTATATAGTATACAGTGTATAGTGTCAGTGTATAGGTAACACTGACTCACCAGTGACGTCTCTAGGTGAAGTCCTTCATCTTTCATCCAGCACAGACCGCCATCATTCCTTCCAGCCAGGACTCGTTTCTGCAGGAAATAACAGTTATCTCGAGCTCCACTTGCAGAACACATTACTTAATTTTTCACAACTTCTACATTACACCACATGAAGAAGAAAAGGCGATATAGTGTCACTCTGCATAATAACAGGACCGCCCCCCCATTTAAAACAGTATACTCAAAAAATAAAATAAATACATCACTGCAGTAACAATATCCCTTAATTAGCCCCTATGGTAATAATATTCCCCACCCTGGCTCCGTTTATCTCATTCCTGGCTCCAGCCATATGTTCTCCCATCCTGCACTCATGAGTATCCATTCTACCCCATATGATCTCCACATCCTGCCCCATCTGTCTCCATCGTATCCATCCTGCCCCATGATCCAATCCTGCCCCATGTCTCCAATCATGCCCCGTGCCTACATTCTGCCCATGCCTCCAGTCCTGCCCCCAGTGTGTCCAGCATATTACCCCCAGTGTGTCCAGCAATCTGGCCCAGTGTCTCCAGCATTGCCCCAGTGTGTCCAGCAATCATCTGCCCCAGTGTATCCAGCATTGCCCCAGTGTGTCCAGCAATCATCTGCCCCAGTGTCTCCAGCAATCATCTGCCCCAGTGTCTCCAGCAATCATCTGCCCCAGTGTGTCCTCCAGCAATCTGCCCCCAGTGTGTCCTCCAGCAATCTGCCCCCAGTGTGTCCTCCAGCAATCTGCCCCCAGTGTGTCCTCCAGCAATCTGCCCCCAGTGTGTCCTCCAGCAATCTGCCCCACTGTCTCCAGCATTGCCCCACTGTCTCCAGCAATCTGCCCCCAGTGTGTCCTCCAGCAATCTGCCCCAATGTCTCCAGCATTGCCCCACTGTCTCCAGCAATCTGCCCCACTGTCTCCAGCAATCCGCCCCACTGTCTCCAGCAATCTGCCCCACTGTCTCCAGCAATCTGCCCCCAGTGTGTCCTCCAGCAATCTGCCCCCAGTGTCCGTCCTCCAGCCATCTGCCCCCAGTGTCCGTCCTCCAGCCATCTGCCCCCAGTGTCCGTCCTTCAGCCATCTGCCCCCAGTCTCCGTCCTTCAGCCATCTGCCCCCAGTGTCCGTCCTCCAGCCATCTGCCCCCAGTGTCCGTCCTCCAGCCATCTGCCCCCAGTGTGCGTCCTCCAGCCATCTGCCCCCAGTGTGCGTCCTCCAGCCATCTGCCCTCAGTGTCCGTCCTCCAGCCATCTGCCCTCAGTGTCCGTCCTCCAGCCATCTGCCCTCAGTGTCCGTCCTCCAGCCATCTGCCCCCAGTGTGCGTCCTCCAGCCATCTGCCCCCAGTGTGCGTCCTCCAGCCATCTGCCCTCAGTGTCCGTCCTCCAGCCATCTGCCCTCAGTGTCCGTCCTCCAGCCATCTGCCCTCAGTGTCCATCCTCCAGCCATCTGCCCTCAGTGTCCGTCCTCCAGCCATCTGCCCCCAGTGTCCGTCCTCCAGCCATCTGCCCTCAGTGTCCGTCCTCCAGCCATCTGCCCTCAGTGTCCGTCCTCCAGCCATCTGCCCTCAGTGTCCGTCCTCCAGCCATCTGCCCTCAGTGTCCGTCCTCCAGCCATCTGCCCTCAGTGTCCGTCCTCCAGCCATCTGCCCTCAGTGTCCGTCCTCCAGCCATCTGCCCTCAGTGTCCGTCCTCCAGCCATCTGCCCTCAGTGTCCGTCCTCCAGCCATCTGCCCTCAGTGTCCGTCCTCCAGCCATCTGCCCTCAGTGTCCGTCCTCCAGCCATCTGCCCCCAGTGTGCGTCCTCCAGCCATCTGCCCCCAGTGTGCGTCCTCCAGCCATCTGCCCTCAGTGTCCGTCCTCCAGCCATCTGCCCTCAGTGTCCGTCCTCCAGCCATCTGCCCTCAGTGTCCGTCCTCCAGCCATCTGCCCTCAGTGTCCGTCCTCCAGCCATCTGCCCTCAGTGTGTGTCCGCCGTTATAAAAAAAAAAAAAAAAACTCCTCACCTGTCCTCGCTCCAGCGCCGCGGTGAGCTCCCTCCAACAGAGCACACTCGCCGGCGACTGACAATGACGTCAGACGCCGGCGACGTGTGCGCGCGGCCGACATCAGCCGCCAGCCTCCAATTGGCTGGCGGCTGGTGTTAACTATTGACGTGCGGGCGCGCGCCCGCACGTCAATAGGAAACCGCCGCAGCGCCGGAAGGGGCCCGGTGAGCAGATGAGAAGGGGCCCGATGCGGGCCCCCTCTCTCTGCCCACCGGTTACGGCAGGAGCACATAAATGCCGGCGACGGCATTCACAGATGATTAGCAGAGGGTCGATCTCTGCGGTAGCCCAGGGCCCCCCCAGACCACAGGGCCCTGGGCTACCGCCCATATTGACCCTCTGATAATCCGCCCCTGTGTGGATGGTACACTGACGTACGTAATTGTTTAACTTGGAGCAATTTACATAGCTCCCTCGTCACTTTCGACATGAAAGGGGTTCCCTGATCTGTAAGAATCTCCTTGGGTAGCTCAAGGTGACAAAATATGGCAAACAGTTCACGGGCTATTAGTTTAGCCGAAGTGTGCCGGAGCGGTATCGCCTCTGGGTATCGGGTGGCGTAGTCTACGACTACTAATATGTGCTGGTGGCCCTGGGCAGATTTTACTATTGGTCCTACCAGATCCATCTCTATCTGCTCAAAAGGTACTTCTATGACAGGCAGAGGCACTAATGGACTCCGGTAGTTCGTGGTGGGTGAGGTTAGTTGACACTCAGGACATGTGTCACAGTACTTTTTAACCTCAGTGCAGACACCAGGCCAAAAAAACCTCTGTAATATGCGCTCCAGCGTATTTTTGGCCCCCAAGTGCCTCCCCAACATGTGAGTGTGAGCCATGTCGAGCACCGCCCGACTATAGGGTTGGGGCACTACCAGTTGTTCCACCACCTCATCCCAGATTTTATCAACCCTGTACAGTAAGTCCTGGTTGATCATCATCCGGGGAAACTCCTTTTCTGCACCAGGTTGTTGTGCCACCCCATTCACCTCGACTACTCTTTCCCTTGCCCGGGTCAGAGTGGGATCCTGGAGCTGGGCAGTCCCGAACTTACCAGGTGACACCTCAAGCTCAGGAATTGGTGGATTCTCCTCCACTTCTGCCAATACCTCTAGGGGAAACCTATCGGGATTACACACTGGTCCCTATGGCAGGTATCCCTGACTCGGGATCTTCAGGTTCTGCACCCGGAATGCTTTTTACCCAAAGAGGGTAAAGTCTCTACCCAACACAGTTCCATATGGAAGAGTCTTTACTACTCCCATCACATGTTTTACCTCTCCACATGGGGTGGAGAACATGACCTCCGCAGTCGGGTACTCTCGGAGGTCCCCATGTATGCCCACTATCCCCACCTTCTGTCCATTAGGACTGTTCCCAGCAACCAGGGACCCGTGTACTAGGGTCACCAAGCTCCCTGAATCCAAGAGAGCATCCGTCTGGTACCCGTTAACGAGTACTCTGCACAGCTGAGGTTCGGTATCGGCAGGGTCTGTAGTAGCAATGCAGACTGGCTGGGCATACATAGACATGCGGCGGGTATACCCGCAGTCCATGGGTTCTATTGTTAGGGGGCAATTAGCAACCACATGTCCAGGTTCTTGGCATCGCCAACACGTAATGACTGTGGCATGAGGTAACCTTGGGGTCAGTTTAGGGGACATAGGTCTGTGGTCACTCTCTTTTCGAGATATCCCCTCAGCACGGGCTCAGTCTGGTTTTGTCCCAGTGGAGGGCCATGGACTTTTCTCAGACTCCTGAGCTGGCGGAGCCTTACGTGACAGCCAAAGCGGAGCAGTGTCCAATATAAAGTCCTGGGTGGCCTTATATCGCTCTATCAGGCCTACAACCTGGTCTAGGGTACTCGGGTCCCCTTGACCCACCCAACGCTGTATGGCTGCTGGCAGAGCCCTCACCAGTCGGTCGACCACCACCCCCTCCACTATCTGACCTGTGGTTAAAGTCAGGTTGGAGCCACCGTTTCACAAGCTGCAGTAAGTAAAAAATCTGAGACCGGGCAGGCTGGGTTTCCACAAAAGTCCATGAAAACACCCGTTGGGCTCTCACATAAATATTAACCCCTAGTCGGGCAAGGATCTCACCTTTTAGCTTGGAATAGTCCTGGGCATCCTCCCGACTGAGGTCAAAGTAGGCCTTTAGAGCATCACCCCTCAAGAACAGAGCCAAAACTTCAGCCCACTGTGCTGCTGGCAGATTCTTTCGCTCTGCCGTGCGCTCATAGACGGTGAGGAAAGCTTCCACGTCATCTTCCGGACTCAATTTCCTCAAAGCCTTGTCTCGGGCATCGCGACGTTCCGGGGTCGGTGCTGGAGGTGCCTCACGCAGGGCTGTAATTTGCTGCAGCAAGAGGTTATTAGTTTGTTGCTGTTGTTGCTGTGTGAGGACCAGCTGCCTCAGGATCTCCTCCATTGTGTCTATAGGCCTCAGTTGCAATGTAGCAGGCTTAATAACAGACATGTGTTGGGGTATGCCTTAATTCACACTACTCCGCATTCTCCAACCATAAGTGATGCAGCGAGGTCCTTGATTTGCAGTGAGAAGGCAGTGACCCATATAAAGTTCAAAAATAAAGTCTTGTTTATTTTATAGCATACTCACAAATGGGAAAAATAAGCAAACAAGTCCTTTGGTATGCTGCCGGGAAAATAAATATAGTCCACAATCCGTTGCTGTGAACATAAACACCCCCGTGTACGCTGGGGTGTCCGGCTTTTTAGGCTCTGCCTGACCCGTGTTGCTCCACACGGAAGGAGCTCCTCATAAGCCTCCTGCTAGGTCTGACTCCCAGACCAACACTGACACACACTAACTCTCTTGCAGGGTTTTTTTTTCTTTCCTCCGGATTCTCTGGCCATGGGCCACTATAAGATCTGGGCTGGAGGAAACGGACTGGCCCCACTACCTTCCTGCAGTCCGTTTCAAAATAAAAGCCCATACCGGGTTTTCCTGAATAATTTCTGGGACAAATAACTTGACCCAGTTCACACTCACTTTTACTCTTCCCTGCTGTGAGCACAGGGCACTCCAGCAGATCTAATATGCTTCTACGCACATCCTGGGGGACACATAGCGACCCTCGCATATGACACCGGTCACTGCCTCACATTATAGATATCCTGGATTCTTCCAGGGCCGTATTTAGAGTTTCTGCTGCCCTAGGCACTTTTAGTGCTGCCTCCCCCATTGGTGAGTATGACACTATCGGCAGTGACTTTGCCATAAATCGCTGATGTGAAAGTCGCCTTTTGCAGCAGATCCGGCAGTTTTTCCGCATCTGCCGCGTAACGGATCACTTACGGCAACACTGCGTTCAGCCTCATTCATTTCCTATGGGACTTGCGGACATGTGCGGCACTTGCGGTTTTGCCACGATCCGGTAAATGCGGTACTTACAGCAATGGGAAAAAACACTGCTAGCAGTGTGTCTCACCGCAAGTGCAAAACCACAAGTGGCGCACATGTCCGCAAGTAGCCATCACTACCTGTCCCTGCACCTTCCTAGCTCATCCCTCCCTGATCTAAAACTACACTATAAAGCTTTAGGAAAACAATGTATTACCTGCCATATTCCTCTGATAATAAGGCTCCAGGCTACGGCGTACACTGGGACGGGCTGTCTCCGGGTCTCCATTGTCTCTGTGCACACCCTCAGTCCCGGCCTCACTGCCTGTGTACAGACCTCCCTCCACCGGACCCGGTAATCATCGCTCGCAGTAGCACACCGGCAGAGGTGTATGTCGGTTTTCTGGCGCCCGGGGCAAGAATTCATTTTGGCGCCCCCTCCCAGCACACATGCGATTTGCACACAGTCATGTACCCACGAGCTCCTCTCCCTAATGCTCTCAATGTTCAGTGAAAAACAGAAGCAGAAGAGAAGCTCGATGTCACAGGACCACAAGTATGAAAGTCGCAGGTGAGTGACGTGTCCATGTGACGACTACTGGAACCTGCAGAGCTGAATCCTGACATCGCAGCTTCTGAATTCTCACAACTGCACACTGTTAGGATTCTCTCTGGCCGGTGGACGGTCATGTCAGCACAAGTATGTGATTTGTATACTTCTGACCACATTCTGACTAGACGTGCCCGGCCTCGCTCAGTTCATTTTCATTGACGGAGGCCACACAAGATGGGGGCTGGAATGGGCGCAGCTCGATGGAAGCCCCCATGACTGCGTGGCCATGGGAGGGTTTTCCTATATTATTTTTAAAAAAGGCTGTGGATCCGATTGGCTGGAAGGGGGATGGGGGAGGAGTTTGGGAACTTGGGGACGGGTGACAAAAGGGGTGGAAAAGTGCAGGAAAGCCATTCGCACAGGAACCTTGCGTGGAAAGACCACCCACCCTCCCTCGTTTTCTGGGATGTGTGGTACAGATTTTCATGATATTTCCATTGTCACAGTGGCGAGTGGGGCGGGGTTCTTGGAGTTGGTGATGTTTATTGGAGGAAGGTCTATTTGATGGGGGTGGATCTGGCTTGTGGTTACAGGCTCTGGACGGGGATTGTCCTCGGGAGCTTTGGGGTTTTTTGGTCTGCCCTGAAAAGGGTTACATGGTGCCCTTGAGCTAGTGGTCACGGCTGAAGGTAAAAAAGTGTGGTTTTGAAATTTTGGGGGCATTTTTTGCCAATATACATGATGCCAGATTTTTAGCTCCAAGAACCCTCCCCCTCAGGTTCTTCAGATGGTTTTTGTTATAATTATTATGTTTTGTTTGTTAATAAAACTGGCTGCTGTGGCCAAAATTATCCAAAAGAATTTAACGTGTTATGTTTTTATTGCATAATTAGCGTTAAGTGGGGGAATTCTGGTTTGGTCACAAGTGGCGGGTTTGTGGGGTGGTGTTAGGAAAGGATCCCAAATGGGCTATACGCGGTCATGTCTAGTCAGCACGTGACCGCATTAATGTAAATCGCCAGCTTGAGAGAATCCTGACAGTGTGCAGTGCGCACCGTGAGAAGTCAGAAGTCTGCAGTCACAAAGAATGACTGCAGACTCATCACAAACCTGGACATCCCCTTTAATGCTCCTAACATAAATAAAACATGAGAGTTAGTCAGTATCACACATAACATTTACATCCAGGTACCTTATAGATGACGTCTTCTCTGGAGCCATTCTCCTTCTTTTCTTCATCTTGTCCAGATCCCATGATGAGTTTTCTCAGCCACAGCCGTCTCTGCAGACTTCCATCTTCTCCGCTCTTTTGCAGAAAATCTCCACATGATGCCCTTAAAGATACAAGTGTCATTATAATGCTCCTGAATAAAAAATTGCCCCTCACTATATTGTCTGCACAAAATATGACCCCTATATTGTCCCTCTTATGGTACATGCCCTTCACACTGACCTCTCCTTTCCATACCGACCCCCCTCTTCACATTGTCCTCTCACACTATGTCCCCCTATAGGACTCAGTATTTATACTATACTCTCTCATCACACTCGCCCTCCTTGGTATACTGTCCCCTCCTGGCTGTGCCCTTACACTGTCCCTCCATGCTACGCCCCCACTACTCAGATTCTATTCTGTGCCCACTCACTTTTCTGCCCCATACTGTCTCCTCACACTATTCCCTCCCTCCTCATCCTGTCTCCTCTCACATCCCCCCTGTTCACCATCCTGTCTCCTCATATATTTACCCCCTCACTTTCTATACTGCCTGCTCACCTGACTCCCCATACTGTGTCTGCACACATCCCATCACCCTCACTCCCCGTACTCTGTCCACATACATTTTTCACATGGCTACTCATACTGTGTTCACACACGTTCCCTCATTCGCTCTCCATACTGTCTGCACCCATCCCCCATATTGTTTTCTCATATATGCCCCCCATTCCCCAGTACTGTTTCCTCATACATGTCCCCCATTCTCCCATCCTGTATGCATGGCTCGGCTCAACCATCTTGTATGCATGGCTAGGCTCTCCCATCTTGTATGCATGGCACGGCTCCCCCATCCTCCCATGTTGTATGCATGGCTCAGCTCCTCCATCCTCACATCTTGTATGCATGGCTCAGCTCCCCCATCCTCCCATGTTGTATGCATGGCTCGGCTCCCCCATCCTCCCATCTTGTATGCATGGCTCGGCTCCCCCATCCTCCCATCTTGTATGCATGGCTTGGCTCTCCCATCCTCCCATCCTGTATGCATGATTCCCCCACCCTGTATGCATGGCTCCCTCATCCTACCTGTAATGTGCTGCTGCAGTGCAGTATAAAGCAACCTCCACCAGGGGGTGCTGGTTAAGGAAAGGAGGTTGTACACACAGTGCAGCAACACTGAACAACAACACAGGTGTCACAGGTAAAGAAAGAGACGTAAGACAAGCCAAGGTCATACACGGAGATAGCAGCGCGGTACAGAAGGGGCGAGCAGAGAATAGTCGGGGAAAAGCAAGACGTCAGAGCCTGCCGGGAACATGGTTACCAAAACATGAGACGAAAGATGAGTCGGGGTACAGGCCAAAGGTCAGAACAAGTCATAAACGGGTGCAGGCAGTCAGAGGCAAAGAGGAACACTAGTACAGGGATCCAGGTCAGGTGCTCAAACCGTGCAGCATGAGCTATAGCTGATACTGGCCCACAGGCTGCAGAGGACTTAAATAGCTCAGCCAGCTTCAAAGTGAGGCAGAGGGGATTAACTCCCACATGACCAGTCCAGAGAAAAAACAGCTGAACATAAACTCAGAACTGGATCATGACACTACCATCTTGTATGCATGGCTCGGCTCCTCCATCCTCCTATCCTGTATGCATGGCTCCCCCATCCTCCCATCCTGTATGCATGGCTCAGCTCCCCTATCCTCCCACCCTGTATGCATGGCTCCCCATTCTCCCATCCTGTATGCATGGCTCCCCACCCTATATGCATGGCTCGGCTCCCCCATCCTCCCACCCTGTGTGCACGGCTCCCCCATCCTCCCACCCTGTGTGCACGGCTCCCCCATCCTCCCACCCTGTGTTCACAGCTCTTCCATCCTCCCACCCTGTGTGCACGGCTCCTCCATCCTCCCACCCTGTGTGCACGGCTCCCCCATCCTCCCACCCTGTGTGCACGGCTCCCCCATCCTCCCACCCTGTGTTCACAGCTCCTCCATCCTCCCACCCTGTGTGCACAGCTCCTCCATCCTCACACCCTGTGTGCACGGCTCCCCCATCCTCCCACCCTATGTGCACGGCTCCCCCATCTTCCCACTCTGTGTGCACGGCTCCCCCATCCTCCCACCCTGTGTCACGATCCATGTTTGGATCTGTGGCAGATCTGGTTTCTCTCTGATTTAAACCTTTTTTCCTTTCTGGTCATTGGGGGTTAATGCAGTCCCACCCCCCCACCCCCACCCCCCCCGTGGCTACTGGTGTTATTGCATTGCTGCTGGGTCAGCTGATGTTTGTGACCACTCCCACACTCCCACCATCCTTTATAAGGTCACCTGGTGCATCAGCTGACTGTTGGTTATACAGTTCCTTTCAGGAGACCAACCTCGCAGTAGCAGCTCCCTGGTGTCAGCCAAGTCTGCTGTTTGGAACTCAGTTGCTCTTCTATCTGTGTTGTGGAGTCTGCAGCGGCGTGTTATTTTGTAGTTTGTGCATTCACCTTTTGGTATCGTGTTCCCCTCACTCTCATATTGTTTATTCCTGTTTATTTGCTTTGAGGTGCTGTTTACACTGTTCACCCCCTGGGGTGGGGGTTGGGGGTTTAGTTCAGGGTTTAACAGGAGACAGGGACAAGGGTACCCCCAAGTTAAGGAAAGACAGGGCTTCCCCTAGCCTGAGGGGCAGTTCAGGGGCCCAGATTCCTCATCTCGTGTTTTCCTATTTCTGCTCCTTGACATTATAACCAACCCTTCTGTTTTTTCTGGTGAGCCATGGCCCAGATGCAGGCCTTTGCCCAATTGCTACAGACTCTCACCGACGAGTGTAAGGTGCTGCGTGGTGAGGTGGTGCAGCAGCTGCAGCAATTGTTGGGGTTTTGGGCCTCGGCTCAGGTACAAGCTCAACCAGAACCCAAGATATCTCTCTGGAGGGAGAGATAAATTTTTGGTTTTTAAGGAAGCCTGCAAGTTGTACTTCAGGCTCCGCCCTCGTTCATCACGGAGTGAGGAACAACGGGTGGGAATCATCGTTTCCCTTCTTAAGGGTGATCCTCAATCCTGGGCCTTCTCCCTGCCGACCGGTTCACCATTCCTACGGTCAGTGGACGAGTTTTTTACAGCTCTAGTGCTGGTGTATGGTGATCCAGATGGCGTTTCCCTGGTGGAATCCCGACTCCGTAAGATCAAGCAGGGGTTCGGCCAGCGGAGGAGTACTGTTCAGAGTTCAGGAGGTGGGCCACTGACACACAGTGGAATGACCCGGCCCTTGGGAGCCATTTTGTGCAGGGTCTGTCCCCTAGGTTGCAAGATACTCTGGTGCAGTACGCAGCCCCCAGGTCGTTGGAGGCCGCCATGTCCCTTACCATCCGGGTGGATAGATGTTTGAGGGAGAGGCATACACCAAATGTGCCCCCTATAGTCCTTGCTAGGGAGGAGGACATACCTGGGCAGACGGACGAACCCATGCAGGTGGGAGGAGTTGGTTCCCAAACTGGGTTGCCTGTGGTTCGCCGTAGAAACCCTTAAGCGTCCAGGCCATTGACTCTGCTCCGCTCAGCCAGGGGAGCATTACCCAAGTCGTAGACAATATACATCTACGTATAGGGGCTTGTCTCGAAGAGTCTTTATCATGCTACGTCTTGGAGGGTATACCAACTCCCATGTTTTAGGACTCCCTTGGTTGAAAAGACATAACCCGGTCATAGACTGGCGGTCCAGGGAAGTAGTCAGCTGGGGTAAGCTGGGTATCAGTGTACTCAGGACAAATTGTACAACAACTTTTGGGGTCCAATTTCTTCTGTTACCCTTGGGAAAATAAAAAATTGGGGGCAAAAAGATAATTTTTGTGAAAAAATATGATTTTTTATTTTTACGGTTCTGCATTATAAACTTCTGTGAAGCACTTGGTGAATCAAAGTGGTCACCACACCTCTTGATAAGTTCCTTAGGGGGTCTACTTTCCAAAATGGTGTCACTTGTGGGGGGTTTCCACTGTTTAGGCACATCAGGGGCTCTCCAAACACAACATGGCGTCCAATCTTGATTCCAGTCAATTTTGCATTGAAAAGTCAAACGGCGCTCCTTCGCTTCCGAGCTCTCCCATGCGCCCAAACTACCCCCACATATGGGGTATCGGCGTACTCAGGACAAATTGTACAACTTTTGAAGTCCATTTTCTCCTGTTACCCTCGGGAAAATAAAACAAATTGGAGCTGAAGTAAATTTTTTGTGAAAAAAAGTTAAATGTTCATTTTTATTTAAACATTCCAAAAATTCCTGTGAAACACCTGAAGGGTTAATAAACTTCTTGAATGTGGTTTTGAGCACCTTGAGGGGTGCAGTTTGTAGAATGGGGTCACACTTGGGTATTTTCTATCATATAGACCCCTCAAAATGACTTCAAATGAGACGTGGTCCCTAAAAAAAATGGTGTTGTAAAAATGAGAAATTGCTGGTCAACTTTTAACCCTTATAACTCCCTAACAAAAAAAAATGTTGGTTCCAAAATTGTGCTGCTGTAAAGTAGAGATGTGGGAAATGTTACTTATTAAGTATTTTGTGTGACATATCTCTGTGATTTAAGGGCATAAAAATTCAAAGTTGGAAAATTGCGAAATTTTCTAAATTTTCGCCAAATTTCTGTTTGTTTCACAAATAAACGCAGGTAATATCGAAGAAATGTTACCACTATCATGAAGTACAATATGTCACGAGAAAACAGTGTAAGAATCACTGGGATCCGTTGAAGCGTTCCAGAGTTATAACCTCATAAAGGGACAGTGGTCAGAATTGTAAAAATTGGCCCGGTCATTAACGTGCAAACCACCCTTGGGGGTAAAGGGGTTAATAAAATGTTCACTCCAGTTGCCTACTCCTGGCCTAATGGATATTGATCAGGTGCGCACTAAAGAAATAAACATGACACACACAGTCAGATGTAAACTCTCCATGATCAATCTATGGCCCAGCTCCAAGGGGCTTTATTCAGTCAGGACACAGATTTATATATCCCCTGTAAGGGGGGCTCGGTTAGCTCTGAGATGGGAGTGATCGGATGTATTCCACTGGTTAGTGGGTTGGGCAATGAGCAAGTCCATGGGCGGATCCATGAGGTCATCAGGGTGGGCATCACTGTGGGTGGATCCATGAGGTCATCAGGGTGGGCACTATATTGGATATCAGCACATGGTCTGCTGATACAGGAAATGGCAGCCATCTTTAGGGTCTCACTTTGATCTGAGAAAGCTTAAGTAAGGTTAAACAATACACGTTATGGGTCACTTGTCTCAACCTCTTATGTCTTGAGGTTAATTAAGTATTTGCTCTTATGGCTCTCCTCAACAATATCCCCCCCCCTCCTGTATGCATGGCTCAGATCCCCCTCCTGTATGCATGGCTCATCTCCCTCCCATCCCATATGCATGGCTCATATCCCCCCCCCCTCCTGTATGCATGGCTCATCTCCCTCCCATCCCATCCCATATGCATGGCTCATATCCCCCCTCTCCTGTATGCATGGCTCATCTCCCTCCCATCCCATCCCATATGCATGGCTCATATCCCCCCTCTCCTGTATGCATGGCTCATCTCCCTCCCATCCCATATGCATGGCTCATATCCCCCCCCCTCCTGTATGCATGGCTCATCTCCCTCCCATCCCATATGAATGGCTCATATCCCCCCCCCTCCTGTATGCATGGCTCATCTCCCTCCCATCCCATCCCATATGCATGGCTCATATCCCCCCTCTCCTGTATGCATGGCTCATCTCCCTCCCATCCCATATGAATGGCTCATATCCCCCCCCTCCTGTATGCATGGCTCATCTCCCTCCCATCCCATCCCATATGCATGGCTCAGATCCCCCCCCCTCCTGTATGCATGGCTCATCTCCCTCCCATCCCATATGAATGGCTCATATCCCCCCCCCTCCTGTATGCATGGCTCATCTCCCTCCCATCCCATATGCATGGCTCATATCCCCCCCCCTCCTGTATGCATGGCTCATCTCCCTCCCATCCCATCCCATATGCATGGCTCAGATCCCCCCTCTCCTGTATGCATGGCTCATCTCCCTCCCATCCCATCCCATATGCATGGCTCATATCCCCCCTCCTGTATGCATGGCTCATCTCCCTCCCATCCCATATGAATGGCTCACATCCCCCCCCCCCTCCTGTATGTATGGCTCATCTCCCTCCCATCCCATATGCATGGCTCATATCCCCCCCCCCCTCCTGTATGCATGGCTCATCTCCCTCCCATCCCATCCCATATGCATGGCTCATATCCCCCCTCCTGTATGCATGGCTCATCTCCCTCCCATCCCATCCCATATGCATGGCTCAGATCCCCCCCCCCCCTCCTGTATGCATGGCTCATCTCCCTCCCATCCCATATGCATGGCTCATATCCCCCCTCTCCTGTATGCATGGCTCATCTCCCTCCCATCCCATATGAATGGCTCATATCCCCCCCCCCTCCTGTATGCATGGCTCATCTCCCTCCCATCCCATATGCATGGCTCAGATCCCCCCCCTCTCCTGTATGCATGGCTCATCTCCCTCCCATCCCATATGAATGGCTCATATCCCCCCCCTCTCCTGTATGCATGGCTCATCTCCCTCCCATCCCATATGCATGGCTCATATTCCCCCCTCCTATATGTATGGCTCATCTCCCTCCCATCCCATATGAATGGCTCATATCCCCCCCCCCTCCTGTATGTATGGCTCATCTCCCTCCCATCCCATATGCATGGCTCATATCCCCCCTCTCCTGTATGCATGGCTCATCTCCCTCCCATCCCATATGAATGGCTCATATCCCCCCCCCTCCTGTATGCATGGCTCATCTCCCTCCCATCCCATCCCATATGCATGGCTCATATCCCCCCTCCTGTATGCATGGCTCATCTCCCTCCCATCCCATATGAATGGCTCATATCCCCCCTCTCCTGTATGCATGGCTCATCTCCCTCCCATCCCATATGCATGGCTCATATCCCCCCCCCCTCCTGTATGCATGGCTCATCTCCCTCCCATCCCATATGCATGGCTCATATCCCCCCCCCCTCCTGTATGCATGGCTCATCTCCCTCCCATCCCATATGAATGGCTCATATCCCCCCCCCCTCCTGTATGCATGGCTCATCTCCCTCCCATCCCATATGCATGGCTCATATCCCCCCCCCCTCCTGTATGCATGGCTCATCTCCCTCCCATCCCATATGCATGGCTCATATCCCCCCCCCCTCCTGTATGCATGGCTCATCTCCCTCCCATCCCATATGAATGGCTCATATCCCCCCCCCCTCCTGTATGTATGGCTCATCTCCCTCCCATCCCATATGCATGGCTCATATCCCCCCCCCCTCCTGTATGCATGGCTCATCTCCCTCCCATCCCATATGAATGGCTCATATCCCCCCCCCCTCCTGTATGTATGGCTCATCTCCCTCCCATCCCATATGCATGGCTCATATCCCCCCTCTCCTGTATGCATGGCTCATCTCCCTCCCATCCCATATGCATGGCTCATATCCCCCCCCCCCTCCTGTATGCATGGCTCATCTCCCTCCCATCCCATCCCATATGCATGGCTCATATCCCCCCCCCCTCCTATATGTATGGCTCATCTCCCTCCCATCCCATATGCATGGCTCATATCCCCCCTCTCCTGTATGCATGGCTCATCTCCCTCCCATCCCATATGAATGGCTCATATCCCCCCCCCCCCTCCTGTATGCATGGCTCATCTCCCTCCCATCCCATCCCATATGCATGGCTCAGATCCCCCCCCCTCCTGTATGCATGGCTCATCTCCCTCCCATCCCATCCCATATGAATGGCTCATATCCCCCTCTCCTGTATGCATGGCTCATCTCCCTCCCATCCCATATGAATGGCTCATATCCCCCCTCCTGTATGCATGGCTCATCTCCCTCCCATCCCATATGCATGGCTCAGATCCCCCCCCCCTCCTGTATGCATGGCTCATCTCCCTCCCATCCCATATGCATGGCTCACATCCCCCCCTCCTGTATGCATGGCTCATCTCCCTCCCATCCCATATGCATGGCTCATATCCCCCCCCCTCCTGTATGCATGGCTCATCTCCCTCCCATCCCATCCCATATGAATGGCTCATATCCCCCCCCCCCTCCTGTATGCATGGCTCATCTCCCTCCCATCCCATATGAATGGCTCATCTCCCTCCCATCCCATATGAATGGCTCATATTCCCCCCCCCCCCTCCTGTATGTATGGCTCATCTCCCTCCCATCCCATCCCATATGCATGGCTCATATCCCCCCTCTCCTGTATGCATGGCTCATCTCCCTCCCATCCCATATGCATGGCTCATATCCCCCCTCTCCTGTATACATGGCTCATCTCCCTCCCATCCCATCCCATATGAATGGCTCATATCCCCCCTCTCCTGTATGCATGGCTCATCTCCCTCCCATCCCATATGCATGGCTCATATCCCCCCTCCTGTATGCATGGCTCATATTCCCCCCTCCTATATGTATGGCTCATCTCCCTCCCATCCCATATGAATGGCTCATCTCCCTCCCATCCCATATGAATGGCTCATATTCCCCCCCCTCCTGTATGCATGGCTCATCTCCCTCCCATCCCATATGCATGGCTCATATCCCCCCTCCTGTATGCATGGCTCATATTCCCCCCTCCTATATGTATGGCTCATCTCCCTCCCATCCCATATGAATGGCTCATCTCCCTCCCATCCCATATGAATGGCTCATATTCCCCCCCCTCCTGTATGTATGGCTCATCTCCCTCCCATCCCATATGCATGGCTCATATCCCCCCTCCTGTATGCATGGCTCATATTCCCCCCTCCTATATGTATGGCTCATCTCCCTCCCATCCCATATGAATGGCTCATCTCCCTCCCATCCCATATGAATGGCTCATATTCCCCCCCCTCCTGTATGTATGGCTCATCTCCCTCCCATCCCATATGCATGGCTCATATCCCCCCTCCTGTATGCATGGCTCATATTCCCCCCTCCTATATGTATGGCTCATCTCCCTCCCATCCCATATGAATGGCTCATCTCCCTCCCATCCCATATGAATGGCTCATATTCCCCCCCCTCCTGTATGTATGGCTCATCTCCCTCCCATCCCATCCCATATGCATGGCTCATATCCCCCCCTCCTGTATGCATGGCTCATCTCCCTCCCATCCCATATGCATGTGCAGTGCCCCAGAGATCTGGTCATTGCAGTAATGTCGCTCTGCCACTAAGGGAGTGATGGTACGTCTGATGGCACTAAAGGAGTTCTTCTGACCAGGTATCACCAGCACACATTACACTTCACACTCCGGCCACTAGGGGGAGAAAAAGGTTTTATTTACTGGGCCACACTGGTAAAATTAGGGGTTGGATAGGAAGTTAGATCAGAAGCTGACTGGGTTGGATTCAGGCAACATCCTGTGGCAGGGGGTGTTGCAGGGAGAAGATTCAAGGGGGTCCCTGTCAGGAGTGGGAACCTGACAGGTACCTAGCGACCAGAACAGAACGTTACGGAACCGCGCCTGCACTACCTTGCAGCGGTATCCTAAGAAAGAGACACGAAGCGAAGGGTATTGTGGAACAGTGAGAAACGAGATCAAGCACAAAGGAGAGCCAGTAGGATTCGTGCCCGGAGAACGGCAACATCCTACTGAGGCGCGTAGCCGGTGGCCAGAACACCGAGGAAGTAACTGACTCTATGCCTTACTTCAAACTCTGCAGGACAGTTAATTATAGGTTGGCTGTCTACCTTACATCACCTACGCAGACATAGGGGGCAAAGCGTGGAGAGGGGCATCTCTAGGGTCCCGGAAGAACTCCGAGCCTACCCGTCAAATGGGTGCATCCTAGCCATAACATACCTGGGGACAGAGAACTAGAAAGAACTGGAACGAATTAGAATGAACGAATGAGAATAGAAGTTGTGAGGACTATCCCGAATGCTCAGCAGGGAAGCACTACAACACACAGGCGCTAGTGGTAGGCAACGATTTCCACCTGCAAAGAGAACTCTGGATGTGCCATCGGACCAGCCGGTCTCAGACAGCCCTGTTGACTGTGCTCTGGATTGCGGATCCTGAAGTGTTCAGTAAAGAGGTAAAGAGACTGCAACCCTGTGTCCTCGTTATTGACTGCACCTCACACCATCACCATCCACCTTACTGGGAAGCCCTGGGGACACACTTCACCTGTGGGAAGGTTTACCATCTAGCTGCCATCACATCACCCCAGTGGACCCCAAGCAGCGTCAGTCACCCTGACCGAATACCACAGGTGGCGTCACTAAACCTTGACAGACTCATATCACCTTTCATTGGACGCCCCTTAGCAGGGTCACGGACCGGGTCCAGCCACCGTGACATCCCCAGAACTGAGCCAGCAGAGGACCGGTACCGAGTAACCCGCGGCCCTGTGTCTGGGGGCGCTCCACATGGCTCATATCCCCCCTCCTATATGCATGGCTCATATCCCTCCCTTCTGTATGCATTGCCCATCTCCCTCCCATCCCATATGCATGGCTCATATCCCCCCTCCTGTATGTGGATCGCCCCCAGGGTAAGAGCAATGGGGTACTCGGTACCGGACCCCTTTCTGCAGTCGATGCGGATGTCACGGTGGCTGGACCCGGTCCGTGGCCCTTTGAGGGGGGGCGTCCAATAAAAGGTTGACAGTGTTCGTAACGCCACCTGTGGTATTCGGTCAGGATGACCGACGCTGCTTAGGGGTCCGCTGGGGTGATGGAATGGCAGCTAGATGGTATACCTTCCCACAGGTGAAGTATATCCCCAGGGATTCCCAGAGTGTAGATGGTGGATGGTGCAAGGCGCAGTGAATAACGAGGACACAGCGGTGCAGTCTCTTTACCTTTTACTGAAGGCTTCAGCATCCACAGTCCAGGATAGGGACCACAGGGTAGACAGAGTCTGGCCGGTCTGAAGGCAAATCCAGAGTCCCCTTGTCCAGGAGGAATTCAATAGCCTTCCTCTAGCGCACAGTAATGCAGTAGGTCCCTACTTGCATAAGCTACCATAAGGTCCTCAGTGTTGTTACTCCTCTCTGTCCCCCAGATGGTATGGATAGGACTAAACCCGTATGACTGATGGCCTGAGGCTTGTTTATAGGGACCCTAGAGACGCCCCGACTGCCACAAGTTGCCACTGTGTCTTCATAGGTATAAAGGTCGGACAGCAAACTTGGAATTAACTGTCCTGCCAGTCTCTGAGGTAACGGCATAGAGCTCTTTACTCCCTCGGTATTCTGGCCACCGGATCTGCGCTCAGATGGAGGCAGCCTGCTTCTAGCTGGTCTCCCACCGATGTTTCACTCCTGTTGCTATGACTTCTTTTCTCACTCACTACAGCACAATTCCTTTCGTGTCCTTTCTTAGGATGCTGCCGCATGGGTTGCAGGCGCAGCTCCGTGTCCTTCTCCCTCCTCTGACTTCAGTCTGGATCTGACCAGAGATCACCCTAGCCAGCTCGACCGGGAGACCTTTCCTCGTCGGTCCCCAGCCAGGAACCCTCCTCAGACTTCTCGTCCTGATTCTGACTGACTAACTTCCTCACCAACTCCCCAGTTTTACCCTAATGTGAGGAGTGGCCGAATAGATAGAACCCTTAACTCCCCCTGGTGGACTGGCGTGTGAAGTGTGTGTGTGTGGCTGTGATACCTGAACAGAAGATCTCCTTCATTGTCTTCAGACGTAACATCACTCCCCATGGTGGAAGAATAACATTACTGCAACGAACCAGGACTCTGGGGCGCTGCACATGCATGGCTCATCTCCCTCCCATCCCATCTGCGTAGCTCACATCCCCCCCTCCTGTATGCATGGCTCATCTCCCTCCCATCCCATATGCATGGCTCATATTCCCCCTGTTGTGAATTCTGTGGCTGAATTCACTCCTGTGGTCACAAGAGGTACTGCAGCTTCTGAGCTTCCTCCCTCAGGTGTTCTGGTGAGCTTGTTAACTGCTTCATTACTTAACTCCGCCTGATGCTGCTATCCTTGCTCCTTGTCAATGTTTCAGTGTTGGATCTGAGCTTCTCCTGATTGTTCCTGTGACCTGCTGCTCTGTATAGCTAAGTGCTTTTTGCTTTTTTTGTTGCTTTTTTTTCTGTCCAGCTTGTCTTTTGTTTTGCTGGAAGCTCTGAGATGCAAAGGGTGTACCGCCGTGCCGTTAGTTCGGCACGGTGGGTTTTTTTTGCCCCCTTTGCGTGTTTTTGCTTTAGGGTTTTTTGTAGACTGCAAAGTTCGCTTTACTGTCCTCGCTCTGTCCTAGAATATCGGGCCCCACTTTGCTGAATCTATTTCATCCCTACGTTTTGTCTTTTCATCTTACTCACAGTCATTATATGTGGGGGGCTGCCTTTTCCTTTGGGGAATTTCTCTGGGGCAAGTCAGGCCTATTTTTCTATCTTCAGGCTAGCTAGTTTCTTAGGCTGTGCCGAGTTGCCTAGGTAGTTGTTAGGCGCAATCCACAGCCGCTTTTAGTTGTGTTTAGGATAGGATCAGGTGTGCAGTCTACAGAGTTTCCACGTCTCAGAGCTCGTTCTTGTATTTTTGGGTATTTGTCAGATCACTGTGTGCGCTCTGATCGCTAAGCACACTGTGTTTCTGGATTGCCTTCATAACACCTGTCATTAGCAAACATAACAGTACAAGGAGCCAAGCTAATGATTCTCAATAGAGGGAAAGAAAAAGTTCTGACATCATTTTTTTTTTTTTTCTGCTCTGTGTTCACTTTTTTTTTTTCTTCCCCTAGACATTTGGGTGATTCTGGACACAGGTGTGGACATGGATATTCAGGGTCTGTGATCTTCAATGGATAATCTCGTTATAAATGTACAAAAAATTCAAGATACTATTGATCAGAAATCTATGTTAGAACCAAGAATTCCTATTCCTGATTTGTTTTTTGGAGATAGAACTAAGTTTCTAAGTTTCAAAAATAATTGTAAGCTATTTCTGGCCTTGAAACCTCATTCTTCTGGTAATCCTATTCAACAGGTTTTGATTATTATTTCTTTTTTGCGCGGCGACCCTCAAGACTGGGCATTTTCTCTTGCGCCAGGAGACCCTGCATTGAGTAATGTTGATGCGTTTTTCCTGGCGCTCGGATTACTTTACGATGAGCCTAATTCAGTGGATCAGGCTGAGAAAAATTTGCTGGCTTTGTGCCAGGGTCAGGATGATATAGAAGTATATTGTCAGAAATTTAGGAAATGGTCAGTACTCACTCAGTGGAATGAATCTGCGCTGGCAGCTTTGTTCAGAAAGGGTCTCTCTGAGGCTCTTAAGGATGTCATGGTGGGATTTCCTATGCCTGCTGGTTTGAATGAGTCTTTTTCTTTGGCCATTCAGATCGGTCGACCTTGCGCGAGCGTAAATCTGTGCACCATTTGGCGGTACTGCCTGAGGTTAAACCTGAGCTTATGCAGTGCGATAGGACTATGACTAGAGTTGAACGGCAGGAATACAGACGTCTGAATGGTCTGTGTTTCTACTGTGGTGATTCCACTCATGCTATTTCTGATTGTCCTAAGCGCACTAAGCGGTCCGCTAGGTCTGCCGTCATTGGTACTGTACAGTCCAAATTCCTTCTGTCCATTACCTTGATATGCTCTTTGTCGTCGTTTTCTGTCATGGCGTTTGTGGATTCGGGCGCTGCCCTGAATCTGATGGATTTGGATTATGCTAAACGTTGTGGGTTTTTCTTGGAGCCTTTGCGGTGTCCTATTCCATTGAGAGGAATTGATGCTACACCTTTGGCCAAGAATAAACCTCAATACTGGGCCCAGCTGACCATGTGCATGGCTCCTGCACATCAGGAAGTTATTCGCTTTCTGGTGTTGCATAATCTGCATGATGTGGTCGTGTTGGGGTTGCCATGGCTACAAACCCATAATCCAGTATTGGATTGGAATTCCATGTCGGTATCCAGCTGGGGTTGTCAGGGGGTACATGGTGATGTTCCATTTTTGTCGATTTCGTCATCCACCCCTTCTGAGGTCCCAGAGTTCTTGTCTGATTATCAGGATGTATTTGAAGAGCCCAAGTCCGATGCTCTACCTCCGCATAGGGATTGTGATTGTGCTATCAATTTGATTCCTGGTAGTAAATTCCCTAAAGGTCGATTATTTAATTTATCCGTGCCCGAACACGCCGCTATGCGCAGTTATGTGAAGGAATCCCTGGAGAAGGGACATATTCGCCCATCGTCTTCACCACTGGGAGCAGGGTTCTTCTTTGTAGCCAAGAAGGATGGTTCGCTGAGACCGTGTATTGATTACCGCCTTCTTAATAAGATCACTGTTAAATTTCAGTATCCCTTGCCATTGTTATCTGACTTGTTTGCTCGGATTAAGGGGGCTAGTTGGTTCACTAAGATAGATCTTCGTGGTGCGTATAATCTGGTGAGAATCAGGCAAGGAGATGAATGGAAAACTGCATTCAATACGCCCGAGGGTCATTTTGAGTATCTAGTGATGCCGTTCGGACTTGCCAATGCTCCATCTGTGTTTCAGTCTTTTATGCATGACATCTTCCGTGAGTATCTGGATAAATTCCTGATTGTTTACTTGGATGACATTTTGATCTTCTCAGATGATTGGGAGTCTCATGTGAAGCAGGTCAGAATGGTTTTTCAGGTCCTGCGTGCTAACTCTTTGTTTGTGAAGGGATCAAAGTGTCTCTTCGGTGTGCAGAAAGTTTCATTTTTGGGGTTCATCTTTACCCCTTCTACTATCGAGATGGATCCAGTTAAGGTCCAAGCCATCCAGGATTGGATTCAGCCGACATCTCTGAAAAGTCTGCAAAAGTTCCTGGGCTTTGCTAATTTTTATCGTCGCTTCATCTGTAATTTTTCTAGCATTGCCAAACCATTGACCGATTTGACCAAGAAGGGTGCTGATGTGGTTAATTGGTCTTCTGCTGCTGTGGAAGCTTTTCAGGAGTTGAAGCGTCGTTTTTGTTCTGCCCCTGTGTTGTGTCAGCCAGATGTTTCTCTTCCGTTCCAGGTCGAGGTTGATGCTTCTGAGATTGGAGCAGGGGCGGTTTTGTCACAGAGAGGTTCTGATTGCTCAGTGATGAAACCATGTGCTTTCTTTTCCAGGAAGTTTTCGCCCGCTGAGCGTAATTATGATGTGGGCAATCGAGAGTTGCTGGCCATGAAGTGGGCATTCGAGGAGTGGCGTCATTGGCTTGAAGGAGCTAAGCATCGCGTGGTGGTATTGACTGATCAGAAGAACTTGACTTATCTCGAGTCTGCCAAGCGCTTGAATCCTAGACAGGCCCGTTGGTCGTTATTTTTTGCCCGCTTCGACTTTGTGATTTCGTACCTTCCGGGCTCTAAAAATGTGAAGGCGGATGCTCTGTCTAGGAGTTTTGTGGCCGACTCTCCGGGTTTATCTGAGCCAGCGGGGATCCTCAAGGAAGGAGTCATTGTGTCTGCCATCTCCCCTGATTTGCGGCGGGTGCTGCAAAAATTTCAGGCGAATAAACCTGATCGTTGTCCAGCAGAGAAACTGTTCGTCCCTGATAGGTGGACTAATAAACTTATCTCTGAACTTCATTGTTCGGTGTTGGCTGGTCGTCCTGGAATCTTTGGTACCAGAGAGTTAGTGGCTAGATCCTTCTGGTGGCCATCTCTGTCACGGGATGTACGTACTTTTGTGCAGTCCTGTGGGATTTGTGCTAGGGCTAAGCCCTGCTGTTCTCGTGCCAGTGGGTTGCTTTTGCCCTTGCCGGTCCCAAAGAGGCCTTGGACACATATTTCGATGGATTTCATTTCTGACCTTCCCGTTTCTCAAAAGATGTCAGTCATTTGGGTGGTCTGTGATCGCTTTTCTAAAATGGTCCATCTGGTGCCCTTGGCTAAATTGCCTTCCTCCTCTGATTTGGTACCTTTGTTCTTTCAGCATGTAGTTCGGTTGCATGGCATTCCTGAGAATATTGTTTCTGACAGAGGTTCCCAGTTTGTTTCAAGGTTTTGGCGAGCCTTTTGTGGTAGGATGGGCATTGACCTATCCTTTTCCTCGGCTTTGCATCCTCAGACTAATGGCCAGACCGAACGAACCAATCAGACCTTGGAAACATATCTGAGATGTTTTGTTTCTGCAGACCAGGATGATTGGGTGTCCTTTTTGCCGTTGGCTGAGTTCGCCCTTAATAATCGGGCCAGCTCGGCTACCTTGGTTTCTCCATTTTTTTGCAATTCTGGGTTCCATCCTCGTTTCTCTTCAGGACAGGTTGAGTCTTCGGACTGTCCTGGTGTGGATTCTGTGGTGGATAGGTTGCAGCAGATCTGGACTCAGGTAGTGGACAATTTGATCTTGTCCCAGGAGAAAGCTCAACTTTTCGCTAATCGCAGACGCCGTGTGGGTCCCCGACTTCGTGTTGGGGATCTGGTTTGGTTATCTTCTCGTCATATTCCTATGAAGGTTTCCTCTCCTAAATTTAAACCTCGTTTTATTGGTCCGTATAGGATTTCTGAGGTTCTCAATCCTGTGTCTTTTCGTTTGACCCTCCCAGACTCCTTTTCCATACATAATGTATTCCATAGGTCGTTGTTGCGGAGATACGTGGCACCTATGGTTCCATCTGTTGAGCCTCCTGCCCCGCTTTTTGTGGAGGGGGAATTGGAGTATATTGTGGAGAAGATTTTGGATTCTCGTGTTTCTAGACGGAAACTCCAGTATCTGGTTAAATGGAAGGGTTATGCTCAGGAAGATAATTCCTGGGTTTTTGCCTCTGATGTTCATGCTTCCGATCTTGTTCGTGCCTTTCATGCGGCTCATCCTGGTCGGCCTGGGGGCTCTGGTGAGGGTTCGGTGACCCCTCCTCAAGGGGGGGGGGGTACTGTTGTGAATTCTGTGGCTGAATTCACTCCTGTGGTCACAAGAGGTACTGCAGCTTCTGAGCTTCCTCCCTCAGGTGTTCTGGTGAGCTTGTTAACTGCTTCATTACTTAACTCCGCCTGATGCTGCTATCCTTGCTCCTTGTCAATGTTTCAGTGTTGGATCTGAGCTTCTCCTGATTGTTCCTGTGACCTGCTGCTCTGTATAGCTAAGTGCTTTTTGCTTTTTTTGTTGCTTTTTTTTCTGTCCAGCTTGTCTTTTGTTTTGCTGGAAGCTCTGAGACGCAAAGGGTGTACCGCCGTGCCGTTAGTTCGGCACGGTGGGTTTTTTTTGCCCCCTTTGCGTGGTTTTGCTTTAGGGTTTTTTGTAGACTGCAAAGTTCGCTTTACTGTCCTCGCTCTGTCCTAGAATATCGGGCCCCACTTTGCTGAATCTATTTCATCCCTACGTTTTGTCTTTTCATCTTACTCACAGTCATTATATGTGTGGGGCTGCCTTTTCCTTTGGGGAATTTCTCTGGGGCAAGTCAGGCCTATTTTTCTATCTTCAGGCTAGCTAGTTTCTTAGGTTGTGCCGAGTTGCCTAGGTAGTTGTTAGGCGCAATCCACAGCCGCTTTTAGTTGTGTTTAGGATAGGATCAGGTGTGCAGTCTACAGAGTTTCCACGTCTCAGAGCTCGTTCTTGTATTTTTGGGTATTTGTCAGATCACTGTGTGCGCTCTGATCGCTAAGCACACTGTGTTTCTGGATTGCCTTCATAACACCTGTCATTAGCAAACATAACATCCCCCCTCCCATATGCATGGCTCATCTCCCTCCCATCCCATATGCATGGCTCATATTCCCCCCTCCCACATGCATGGCTCATCTCCCTCCCATCCCATCTGCGTAGCTCACATCCCCCCCTCCTGTATGCATGGCTCATCTCCCTCCCATCCCATATGCATGGCTCATATTCCCCCCTCCCATATGCATGGCTCATATTCCCCCCCTCCTGTATGCATGGCTCATCTCTTAACCCCCCGCTCCTACTCCTGCGCTCACTCCCATCTTGCATGGCTCGGCTCCCTGTCCTCCTTCATCCCCCCGTCCCCTGTCCCCCGTCGCCCCATCCCTCATTCCTTTCCCACACCACGTGGCCGCGCCGAACATCCCTCTAGCTCTGTCCCGACTCCCGGCGCAGCACCTTCTTCCTGCGTGAGCGGTCATGTGGTACCGCTCATTAAAGTCATGAATATGCCTATATTCATGACCTTAATGAGCGGTACCACGTGACCGCTCACTCAGGACGAGCTGCAGGTGCTGAGACCAGGCATCGCTGGAGCAGGGTGAGTATGACGTCTTCAAGGAGGGTGGGAGGCAGGCAGGCGGGAATGCGGGCGGCCGGGGGGAGGGCTGGGTGTTGTGAGTTCTGTTTTTGGGCTCCCTCTGGTGGTTACTGATGGTACTGGGTGACTTGTGTTCTCTGCGGTCTCTGGTGTCCACCTGTTTCATCAGGTTATGGGAGTTTCCTATTTAACCTGGCTTTTTTGTCATTTCCTCGCCGGCTATCAATGTAATCAGCGTGTCTTTTTACCTCTGCTCCCTGCGTCTGTTATCTTCAGGACAATCTAAGTTTTGATTTTCCTGTTCCACGTTTTGTTTTATTTTTGTCTTAGTCCAGCTTGCAGATATGTGATTCCTTGCTGCTGGTTGCTCTAGTGGGCTGAAATTACTCCTCATGTTCCATGAGTTGGCACATGAGTTCAAGTAATTTCAGGATGGTTTTTTGAAGGGTTTTTCGCTGACCGCGCAGTTCACTTTTGTATCCTCTGCTATCTAGCTTTAGCGGGCCTCATTTTTGCTGATTCTATTTTCATAACTACGTGTGTGCTTTCCTCTCATTTCACCGTTATTACATGTGGGGGGCTGCTATTTCTGTGGGGTGTTTCTCTGGAGGCAAGTGAGGTCTGTGTTTCTTCTGATAGGGGAAGTTAATCCTTCGGCTGGCGCGAGACGTCTAGGAATCATCGTAGGCACGTTCCCCGGCTACTGCTAGTTGTGTGTTTAGGTTCAGGATCGCGGTCAGCTCAGGTTCCATCACCCTAGAGCTTGTTTTGTTTTTGTGCTTGTCCTTTTGCGATCCCCTGCCATTGGGATCATGACAGCTGGGGGGCGGTCGGTTGGGAGGAAACCCAGGACTTAAATAAAAAAAAACTTGTTCAGGTGCCGCGCCCCGCATCGTCCCGCCCTAGGCACGTGCCCTCAAGTGCCTAGTGGCAAATACGGCCCTGCCTCAAAGTCTCAGATTGGATAGTTGAGCTGTCAATCAACAGACTGACAACTCAGTATACTCCTGTACCAGATTGGATGGCCAAGCTGTCAAAGTACTGGCAGCTTTAGCACACCCCTATACCAGAATGGACATCTGAACTGTCAGTAACTGCATCCCAAATAATACAAAACCCGGCACTCAACTTTGTGGTGTGAAGAAACGAAAGATTTATTATCCCAAATCAGAAAACGTTTCGGTCCCACAGCTGGACCTTCATCAGTAACGTTTACTGGGACAATGTATAGATTCAAGTGGCTATATGGCCTGCCCGCTAATCAGCGGTGGATGCCGCGATGACAGCACCCATATAGGCTGTAACTAGTGTTGAGCGATACCGTCCGATACTTGAAAGTATCGGTATCGGATAGTATCGGCCGATACCCGAAAAGTATCGGATATCGCCGATACTGATACCCGATACCAATACAAGTCAATGGGACACCAAGTATCGGAAGGTATCCTGATGGTTCCCAGGGTCTGAAGGAGAGGAAACTCTCCTTCAGGCCCTGGGATCCATATTAATGTGTAAAATAAAGAATTAAAATAAAAAATATTGATATACTTACCTCTCCGGAGGCCCCTGGACATCACCGCTGGTAACCGGCAGCCTTCTTTGCTTAAAATGAGCGTGTTTAGGGCCTTCCATGACATCACGGCTTCTGATTGGTCGTGTGCCGCTCATGTGACCGCCACGCGACCAATCACAAGCCGTGACGTCATTCTCAGGTCCTAAATTCCTAGAATGAGGAGTTTAGGGCCTGAGAATGACGTCGCGGCTTGTGATTGGTCGCGTGGCGGTCACATGAGCGGCACGCGACCAATCAGAAACCGTGATGTCATGGAAGGCCCTAAACGCGCTCATTTTAAGCAAAGAAGGCTGCCGGTTACCAGCGGTGATGTCCAGGAGCCTCCGGAGAGGTAAGTATATCAATATTTTTTATTTTAATTCTTTATTTTACACATTAATATGGATCCGATACCGATTCCCGATACCACAAAAGTATCGGAACTCGGTATCGGAATTCCGATACCGCAAGTATCGGCCGATACCCGATACTTGCGGTATCGGAATGCTCAACACTAGCTGTAACTTTTCTCTCTGGATATCCAATACTATATTGGTAGCAACCTCCGGGCAGGCCATATAGCCACTTGAATCTATACATTGTCCCAGTAAACGTTACTGATGAAGGTCCAGCTGTGGGACCGAAACGTTTTCTGATTTGGGATAATAAATCTTTCATTTCTTCACACCACAAAGTTGAGTGCTGGGTTTTGTATTATTTGCTGATTACGGTTTGGGAACCTACCCGTGCACCTCATACGGTTGTGCACACGTGTTTCTAACTACAGTAACTGCATCCCAGACACCCTGAGGGGTGGAACCGTGATACTTCTCTACAGTAATCACCTCCCTCAGTCCAGGTGTCTTTCTACATTGTCTTCTCATCCTGTACAGTAATGACCTCCCCAGTTCCAGGTCACTATCTACACCATCTTCTCCTCTTCTACAGTAATGACCTCCCGGAGTCCCAGGTCACTATCTACACTATCTTCTCCTCTTCTACAGTAATTACCTCCCCCAGTCTCAGGTCACTATCTACACTATCTTCTCCTCTTCTACAGTAATTACCTCCCCCAGTCTCAGGTCACTATCTACACCATCTTCTCCTCCTATACAGTCATTATCTCCCCCAGTCTCAGGTCACTATCTACACCATCTTCTCCTCCTGTACAGTCATTACCTCCCCCAGTCCCAGGTCACTATCTTTTCCTCTTCTACAGTAATTACCTCCCCCAGTCTCAGGTCACTATCTACACTATCTTCTCCTCTATTACAGTAATTACCTCCCCCAGTCTCAGGTCACTATCTACACCATCTTCTCCTCCTGTACAGTCATTATCTCCCCCAGTCTCAGGTCACTATCTACACCATCTTCTCCTCCTGTACAGTCATTACCTCCCCCAGTCCCAGGTCACTATCTTCTCCTCTTCTACAGTAATTACCTCCCCCAGTCTCAGGTCACTATCTACACCATCTTCTCCTCCTGTACAGTCATTACGTCCCCCAGTCCCAGGTCACTATATACACTATCTTCTCCTCCTGTACAGTCATTACCTCCCCCAGTCCCAGGTCACTATCTACACCATCTTCTTCTCCTGTACAGTAATTACCTCCCCCAGTCCCAGGTCACTATCTACACTATCTCCTTCTCCTGTACAGTAATTACCTCCCCAGTCCCAGGTCACTATCTACACCATCTTCTCCTCTTCTACAGTAATTACCTCCCCCAGTCTCAGGTCACTATCTACACCATCTTCTCCTCTTCTACAGTAATTACCTCCCCAGTCTCAGGTCACTATCTACACCATCTTCTCCTCCTGTACAGTCATTATCTCCCCCAGTCTCAGGTCACTATCTACACCATCTTCTTCTCCTGTACAGTCATTACGTCCCCCAGTCCCAGGTCACTATCTACACTATCTTCTCCTCCTGTACAGTCATTACCTCCCCCAGTCTCAGGTCGCTATCTACACTATCTTCTCCTCCTGTACAGTCATTACCTCCCCCAGTCCCAGGTCACTATCTACACTATCTTCTTCTCCTGTACAGTAATTACCTCCCCCAGTCCCAGGTCACTATCTACACCATCTTCTCCTCTTCTACAGTAATTACCTCCCCCAGTCCCAGGTCACTATCTACACTATCTTCTTCTCCTGTACAGTAATTACCTCCCCCAGTTCCAGGTCACTATCTACACAATCCTCTCCTCTTCTACAGTAATTACCTCCCCCAGTCCCAGGTCACTATCTACACCATCTTCTCCTCCTGTACAGTAATTACTTCCCCCAGTCCCAGGTCACTATCTACACTATCTTCTCCTGTACAGTAATCACCTCTCCCAGTCCCAGGTCACTATCTACACCATCTTCTCCTCCTGTACAGTAATTACTTCCCCCAGTCCCAGGTCATTATCTACACTATATTCTTCTCCTGTACAGTAATTATCTCCCCCAGTCCCAGGTCACTATCTACACTATATTCTCCTCCTGTACAGTAATTACCTCCCCCAGTCCCAGGTCACTATCTACACTATCTTCTTCTCCTGTACAGTAATTACCTCCCCCAGTCCCAGGTCACTATCTACACCATCTTCTCCTCTTCTACAGTAATTACCTCCCCCAGTCCCAGGTCACTATCTACACTATCTTCTTCTCCTGTACAGTAATTACCTCCCCCAGTCCCAGGTCACTATCTACACCATCTTCTCCTCCTGTACAGTAATAACCTCCCCCAGTCCCAGGTCACTATCTACACCATCTTCTCCTGTACAGTAATTACCTCCCCCAGTCCCAGGTCACTATCTACACCATCTTCTCCTCCTGTACAGTAATTATCTCCCCCAGTCCCAGGTCACTATCTAAACTATCTTTTCCTCCTGTACAGTAATCACCTCCCCCAGTCCCAGGTCACTATCTACACTATCTTCTCATGTACAGTAATTATCTCCCCCAGTTCCAGGTCACTATCTACACCATCTTCTCCTCCTGTACAGTCATTACCCCCCTAGTCCCAGGTCACTATCTACACTATCTTCTCCTCCTGTACAGTAATTACCTCCCCCAGTCCCAGGTCACTATCTACACCATCTTCTCCTCCTGTACAGTCATTACGTCCCCCAGTCCCAGGTCACTATCTACACTATATTCTCCTCCTGTACAGTAATAATCTCCCCCAGTCCCAGGTTACTATCCAAACCATCTTCTCCTCCAGTTCAGTAATTACCTCCCCCAGTCCCAGGTCACTATCTACACTATCTTCTCTTCCTGTACAGTCATTACCTCCCCCAGTCCCAGGTCACTATCTACACCATCTTCTCCTCCTGTACAGTAATTACCTCCCCCAGTCCCAGTTCACTATCTACACTATCTTCTCCTCCTGTACAGTGATTATCTCCCCCAGTCCCAGGTCACTATCTACACCATCTTCTCCTCCTGTACAGTAATTACCTCCCCCAGTCCCAGTTCACTATCTACACTATCTTCTCCTCCTGTACAGTAATCACCTCCCCCAGTCCCAGGTCACTATCTACACCATCTTCTCCTCCTGTACAGTCATTACCTCCCCCAGTCCCAGGTCACTATCTACACCATCTTCTCCTCCTGTACAGTAATTACCTCCCCCAGTCCCAGGTCACTATCTACACCATCTTCTCCTCCTGTACAGTAATTACCTCTCCCAGTCCCAGGTCACTATCTACACCATCTTCTCCTCCTGTACAGTAATTACTTCCCCCAGTCCCAGGTCACTATCTACACCATCTTCTCCTCCTGTATAGTCATTAACTCCCCCAGTCCCAGGTCACTATCTACACCATCTTCTCCTCCTGTACAGTAATTATCTCCCCCAGTCCCAGTTCACTATCTACACTATCTTCTCCTCCTGTACAGTAATTATCTCCCCCAGTCCCAGGTCACTATCTACACCATCTTCTCCTGTACAGTAATTACCTCCCCCAGTCCCAGGTCACTATCTACACCATCTTCTCCTCCTGTACAGTAATTATCTCCCCCAGTCCCAGGTCACTATCTAAACTATCTTCTCCTCCTGTACAGTAATCACCTCCCCCAGTCCCAGGTCACTATCTACACTATCTTCTCCTGTACAGTAATTATCTCCCCCAGTTCCAGGTCACTATCTACACCATCTTCTCCTCCTGTACAGTCATTACCCCCCTAGTCCCAGGTCACTATCTACACTATCTTCTCCTCCTGTACAGTAATTACCTCCCCCAGTCCCAGGTCACTATCTACACCATCTTCTCCTCCTGTACAGTCATTACGTCCCCCAGTCCCAGGTCACTATCTACACTTTCTTCTCTTCCTGTACAGTCATTACCTCCCCCAGTCCCAGGTCACTATCTACACCATCTTCTCCTCCTGTACAGTAATTACCTCTCCCAGTCCCAGGTCACTATCTACACCATCTTCTCCTCCTGTACAGTAATTACCTCCCCCAGTCCCAGTTCACTATCTACACTATCTTCTCCTCCTGTACAGTAATTATCTCCCCCAGTCCCAGGTCACTATCTACACCATCTTCTCCTCCTGTACAGTAATTACCTCCCCCAGTCCCAGTTCACTATCTACACTATCTTCTCCTCCTGTACAGTAATCACCTCCCCCATTCCCAGGTCACTATCTACACCATCTTCTCCTCCTGTACAGTCATTATCTCCCCCAGTCCCAGGTCACTATCTACACCATCTTCTCCTCCTGTACAGTAATTACCTCCCCCAGTCCCAGGTCACTATCTACACCATCTTCTCCTCCTGTACAGTAATTACCTCTCCCAGTCCCAGGTCACTATCTACACCATCTTCTCCTCCTGTACAGTAATTACTTCCCCCAGTCCCAGGTCACTATCTACACCATCTTCTCCTCCTGTACAGTAATTATCTCCCCCAGTCCCAGGTCACTATCTACACCATCTTCTCCTCCTGTACAGTAATTATCTCCCCCAGTCCCAGTTCACTATCTACACTATCTTCTCCTCCTGTACAGTAATTATCTCCCCCAGTCCCAGGTCACTATCTACACCATCTTCTCCTCCTGTACAGTCATTATCTCCCGCAGTCTCAGGTCACTATCTACACTATCTTCTCCTCCTATACAGTCATTACCTCCCCCAGTCCCAGGTCACAATCTACACCATCTTCTCCTCCTGTACAGTAATTATCTCCCCCAGTCCCAGGTCACTATCTACACCATCTTCTCCTCCTGTACAGTAATTACCTCCCCCAGTCCCAGGTCACTATCTACACCATCTTCTCCTCCTGTACAGTCATTACCTCCCCCAGTCCCAGGTTACTATCTACACCATCTTCTCCTCCTGTACAGTAATCACCTTCCCCAGTCCCAGGTCACTATCTACACCATCTTCTCCTCCTGTACAGTCATTATCTCCCCCAGTCCCAGGTCACTATCTACACCATCTTCTCCTCCTGTACAGTAATTACCTCCCCCAGTCCCAGGTCACTATCTACACCATCTTCTCCTCCTGTACAGTCATTACCTCCCCCAGTCCCAGGTCACTATCTACACCATCTTCTCCTGTACAGTCATTACCTCCCCCAGTCCCAGGTCACTATCTACACCATCTTCCCTCCTGTACAGTAATTATCTCCCCCAGTCCCAGGTCACTATCTACACCATCTTCTCCTCCTGTACAGTCATTACGTCCACCAGTCCCAGGTCACTATCTACACTTTCTTCTCTTCCTGTACAGTCATTACCTCCCCCAGTCCCAGGTCACTATCTACACCATCTTCTCCTCCTGTACAGTAATTACCTCTCCCAGTCCCAGGTCACTATCTACACCATCTTCTCCTCCTGTACAGTAATTACCTCCCCCAGTCCCAGTTCACTATCTACACTATCTTCTCCTCCTGTACAGTAATTATCTCCCCCAGTCCCAGGTCACTATCTACACCATCTTCTCCTCCTGTACAGTAATTACCTCCCCCAGTCCCAGTTCACTATCTACACTATCTTCTCCTCCTGTACAGTAATCACCTCCCCCATTCCCAGGTCACTATCTACACCATCTTCTCCTCCTGTACAGTCATTATCTCCCCCAGTCCCAGGTCACTATCTACACCATCTTCTCCTCCTGTACAGTAATTACCTCCCCCAGTCCCAGGTCACTATCTACACCATCTTCTCCTCCTGTACAGTAATTACCTCTCCCAGTCCCAGGTCACTATCTACACCATCTTCTCCTCCTGTACAGTAATTACTTCCCCCAGTCCCAGGTCACTATCTACACCATCTTCTCCTCCTGTACAGTAATTATCTCCCCCAGTCCCAGGTCACTATCTACACCATCTTCTCCTCCTGTACAGTAATTATCTCCCCCAGTCCCAGGTCACTATCTACACCATCTTCTCCTCCTGTACAGTCATTATCTCCCGCAGTCTCAGGTCACTATCTACACTATCTTCTCCTCCTATACAGTCATTACCTCCCCCAGTCCCAGGTCACAATCTACACCATCTTCTCCTCCTGTACAGTAATTATCTCCCCCAGTCCCAGGTCACAATCTACACCATCTTCTCCTCCTGTACAGTAATTACCTCCCCCAGTCCCAGGTCACTATCTACACCATCTTCTCCTCCTGTACAGTCATTACCTCCCCCAGTCCCAGGTTACTATCTACACCATCTTCTCCTCCTGTACAGTAATCACCTTCCCCAGTCCCAGGTCACTATCTACACCATCTTCTCCTCCTGTACAGTCATTATCTCCCCCAGTCCCAGGTCACTATCTACACCATCTTCTCCTCCTGTACAGTAATTACCTCCCCCAGTCCCAGGTCACTATCTACACCATCTTCTCCTCCTGTACAGTCATTACCTCCCCCAGTCCCAGGTCACTATCTACACCATCTTCTCCTCCTGTACAGTAATTACCTCTCCCAGTCCCAGGTCACTATCTACACCATCTTCTCCTCCTGTACAGTAATTACTTCCCCCAGTCCCAGGTCACTATCTACACCATCTTCTCCTCCTGTACAGTAATTATCTCCCCCAGTCCCAGGTCACTATCTACACCATCTTCTCCTCCTGTACAGTAATTATCTCCCCCAGTCCCAGTTCACTATCTACACTATCTTCTCCTCCTGTACAGTAATTATCTCCCCCAGTCCCAGGTCACTATCTACACCATCTTCTCCTCCTGTACAGTCATTATCTCCCGCAGTCTCAGGTCACTATCTACACTATCTTCTCCTCCTATACAGTCATTACCTCCCCCAGTCCCAGGTCACAATCTACACCATCTTCTCCTCCTGTACAGTAATTATCTCCCCCAGTCCCAGGTCACTATCTACACCATCTTCTCCTCCTGTACAGTAATTACCTCCCCCAGTCCCAGGTCACTATCTACACCATCTTCTCCTCCTGTACAGTCATTACCTCCCCCAGTCCCAGGTTACTATCTACACCATCTTCTCCTCCTGTACAGTAATCACCTTCCCCAGTCCCAGGTCACTATCTACACCATCTTCTCCTCCTGTACAGTCATTATCTCCCCCAGTCCCAGGTCACTATCTACACCATCTTCTCCTCCTGTACAGTAATTACCTCCCCCAGTCCCAGGTCACTATCTACACCATCTTCTCCTCCTGTACAGTCATTACCTCCCCCAGTCCCAGGTCACTATCTACACCATCTTCTCCTGTACAGTCATTACCTCCCCCAGTCCCAGGTCACTATCTACACCATCTTCCCTCCTGTACAGTAATTATCTCCCCCAGTCCCAGGTCACTATCTACACCATCTTCTCCTCCTGTACAGTCATTACGTCCACCAGTCCCAGGTCACTATCTACACTATATTCTTCTCCTGTACAGTAATTACCTCCCCCAGTCCCAGGTCACTATCTACACCATCTTCCCTCCTGTACAGTAATTATCTCCCCCAGTCCCAGGTCACTATCTACACCATCTTCTATTCCTGTACAGTAATTACCTCCCCCAGTCCCAGGTCACTATCTACACCATCTTCTCCTCCTGTACAGTAATTATCTCCCCCAGTCCCAGGTCACTATCTACACCATCTTCTCCTCCTGTACAGTAATTACCTCTCCCAGTCCCAGGTCACTATCTACACCATCTTCTCCTCCTGTACAGTAATTACTTCCCCCAGTCCCAGGTCACTATCTACACCATCTTCTCCTCCTGTACAGTAATTATCTCCCCCAGTCCCAGGTCACTATCTACACCATCTTCTCCTCCTGTACAGTAATTATCTCCCCCAGTCCCAGTTCACTATCTACACTATCTTCTCCTCCTGTACAGTAATTATCTCCCCCAGTCCCAGGTCACTATCTACACCATCTTCTCCTCCTGTACAGTCATTATCTCCCGCAGTCTCAGGTCACTATCTACACTATCTTCTCCTCCTATACAGTCATTACCTCCCCCAGTCCCAGGTCACAATCTACACCATCTTCTCCTCCTGTACAGTAATTATCTCCCCCAGTCCCAGGTCACTATCTACACCATCTTCTCCTCCTGTACAGTAATTACCTCCCCCAGTCCCAGGTCACTATCTACACCATCTTCTCCTCCTGTACAGTCATTACCTCCCCCAGTCCCAGGTTACTATCTACACCATCTTCTCCTCCTGTACAGTAATCACCTTCCCCAGTCCCAGGTCACTATCTACACCATCTTCTCCTCCTGTACAGTCATTATCTCCCCCAGTCCCAGGTCACTATCTACACCATCTTCTCCTCCTGTACAGTAATTACCTCCCCCAGTCCCAGGTCACTATCTACACCATCTTCTCCTCCTGTACAGTCATTACCTCCCCCAGTCCCAGGTCACTATCTACACCATCTTCTCCTCCTGTACAGTAATTACCTCTCCCAGTCCCAGGTCACTATCTACACCATCTTCTCCTCCTGTACAGTAATTACTTCCCCCAGTCCCAGGTCACTATCTACACCATCTTCTCCTCCTGTACAGTAATTATCTCCCCCAGTCCCAGGTCACTATCTACACCATCTTCTCCTCCTGTACAGTAATTATCTCCCCCAGTCCCAGTTCACTATCTACACTATCTTCTCCTCCTGTACAGTAATTATCTCCCCCAGTCCCAGGTCACTATCTACACCATCTTCTCCTCCTGTACAGTCATTATCTCCCGCAGTCTCAGGTCACTATCTACACTATCTTCTCCTCCTATACAGTCATTACCTCCCCCAGTCCCAGGTCACAATCTACACCATCTTCTCCTCCTGTACAGTAATTATCTCCCCCAGTCCCAGGTCACTATCTACACCATCTTCTCCTCCTGTACAGTAATTACCTCCCCCAGTCCCAGGTCACTATCTACACCATCTTCTCCTCCTGTACAGTCATTACCTCCCCCAGTCCCAGGTTACTATCTACACCATCTTCTCCTCCTGTACAGTAATCACCTTCCCCAGTCCCAGGTCACTATCTACACCATCTTCTCCTCCTGTACAGTCATTATCTCCCCCAGTCCCAGGTCACTATCTACACCATCTTCTCCTCCTGTACAGTAATTACCTCCCCCAGTCCCAGGTCACTATCTACACCATCTTCTCCTCCTGTACAGTCATTACCTCCCCCAGTCCCAGGTCACTATCTACACCATCTTCTCCTGTACAGTCATTACCTCCCCCAGTCCCAGGTCACTATCTACACCATCTTCCCTCCTGTACAGTAATTATCTCCCCCAGTCCCAGGTCACTATCTACACCATCTTCTCCTCCTGTACAGTCATTACGTCCACCAGTCCCAGGTCACTATCTACACTATATTCTTCTCATGTACAGTAATTACCTCCCCCAGTCCCAGGTCACTATCTACACCATCTTCCCTCCTGTACAGTAATTATCTCCCCCAGTCCCAGGTCACTATCTACACCATCTTCTATTCCTGTACAGTAATTACCTCCCCCAGTCCCAGGTCACTATCTACACCATCTTCTCCTCCTGTACAGTAATTATCTCCCCCAGTCCCAGGTCACTATCTACACCATCTTCTCCTCCTGTACAGTCATTACTTCCCCCAGTCCCAGGTCACTATCTACACCATCTTCTCCTCCTGTACAGTAATTATCTCCCCCAGTCCCAGGTCACTATCTACACCATCTTCTCCTCCTGTACAGTAATTATCTCCCCCAGTCCCAGGTCACTATCTACACCATCTTCTCCTCCTGTACAGTAATTATCTCCCCCAGTCCCAGTTCACTATCTACACTATCTTCTCCTGTACAGTAATTACCTCCCCCAGTCCCAGGTCACTATCTACACCATCTTCTCCTCCTGTACAGTAATTACCTCCCCCAGTCCCAGGTCACTATCTACACCATCTTCTCCTCCTGTACAGTCATTACCTCCCCCAGTCCCAGGTCACTATCTACACCATCTTCTCCTGTACAGTCATTACCTCCCCCAGTCCCAGGTCACTATCTACACCATCTTCCCTCCTGTACAGTAATTATCTCCCCCAGTCCCAGGTCACTATCTACACCATCTTCTCCTCCTGTACAGTCATTACGTCCACCAGTCCCAGGTCACTATCTACACTATATTCTTCTCCTGTACAGTAATTACCTCCCCCAGTCCCAGGTCACTATCTACACCATCTTCCCTCCTGTACAGTAATTATCTCCCCCAGTCCCAGGTCACTATCTACACCATCTTCTATTCCTGTACAGTAATTACCTCCCCCAGTCCCAGGTCACTATCTACACCATCTTCTCCTCCTGTACAGTAATTATCTCCCCCAGTCCCAGGTCACTATCTACACCATCTTCTCCTCCTGTACAGTCATTACTTCCCCCAGTCCCAGGTCACTATCTACACCATCTTCTCCTCCTGTACAGTAATTATCTCCCCCAGTCCCAGGTCACTATCTACACCATCTTCTCCTCCTGTACAGTAATTATCTCCCCCAGTCCCAGTTCACTATCTACACTATCTTCTCCTCCTGTACAGTAATTATCTCCCCCAGTCCCAGGTCACTATCTACACCATCTTCTCCTCCTGTACAGTCATTATCTCCCGCAGTCTCAGGTCACTATCTACACTATCTTCTCCTCCTATACAGTCATTACCTCCCCCAGTCCCAGGTCACAATCTACACCATCTTCTCCTCCTGTACAGTAATTATCTCCCCCAGTCCCAGGTCACTATCTACACCATCTTCTCCTCCTGTACAGTCATTATCTCCCGCAGTCTCAGGTCACTATCTACACTATCTTCTCCTCCTATACAGTCATTACCTCCCCCAGTCCCAGGTCACAATCTACACCATCTTCTCCTCCTGTACAGTAATTATCTCCCCCAGTCCCAGGTCACTATCTACACCATCTTCTCCTCCTGTACAGTAATTACCTCTCCCAGTCCCAGGTCACTATCTACACCATCTTCTCCTCCTGTACAGTAATTACTTCCCCCAGTCCCAGGTCACTATCTACACCATCTTCTCCTCCTGTACAGTAATTATCTCCCCCAGTCCCAGGTCACTATCTACACCATCTTCTCCTCCTGTACAGTAATTATCTCCCCCAGTCCCAGTTCACTATCTACACTATCTTCTCCTCCTGTACAGTAATTATCTCCCCCAGTCCCAGGTCACTATCTACACCATCTTCTCCTCCTGTACAGTCATTATCTCCCGCAGTCTCAGGTCACTATCTACACTATCTTCTCCTCCTATACAGTCATTACCTCCCCCAGTCCCAGGTCACAATCTACACCATCTTCTCCTCCTGTACAGTAATTATCTCCCCCAGTCCCAGGTCACTATCTACACCATCTTCTCCTCCTGTACAGTAATTACCTCCCCCAGTCCCAGGTCACTATCTACACCATCTTCTCCTCCTGTACAGTCATTACCTCCCCCAGTCCCAGGTTACTATCTACACCATCTTCTCCTCCTGTACAGTAATCACCTTCCCCAGTCCCAGGTCACTATCTACACCATCTTCTCCTCCTGTACAGTCATTATCTCCCCCAGTCCCAGGTCACTATCTACACCATCTTCTCCTCCTGTACAGTAATTACCTCCCCCAGTCCCAGGTCACTATCTACACCATCTTCTCCTCCTGTACAGTCATTACCTCCCCCAGTCCCAGGTCACTATCTACACCATCTTCTCCTGTACAGTCATTACCTCCCCCAGTCCCAGGTCACTATCTACACCATCTTCCCTCCTGTACAGTAATTATCTCCCCCAGTCCCAGGTCACTATCTACACCATCTTCTCCTCCTGTACAGTCATTACGTCCACCAGTCCCAGGTCACTATCTACACTATATTCTTCTCCTGTACAGTAATTACCTCCCCCAGTCCCAGGTCACTATCTACACCATCTTCCCTCCTGTACAGTAATTATCTCCCCCAGTCCCAGGTCACTATCTACACCATCTTCTATTCCTGTACAGTAATTACCTCCCCCAGTCCCAGGTCACTATCTACACCATCTTCTCCTCCTGTACAGTAATTATCTCCCCCAGTCCCAGGTCACTATCTACACCATCTTCTCCTCCTGTACAGTCATTACTTCCCCCAGTCCCAGGTCACTATCTACACCATCTTCTCCTCCTGTACAGTAATTATCTCCCCCAGTCCCAGGTCACTATCTACACCATCTTCTCCTCCTGTACAGTAATTATCTCCCCCAGTCCCAGGTCACTATCTACACCATCTTCTCCTCCTGTACAGTAATTATCTCCCCCAGTCCCAGTTCACTATCTACACTATCTTCTCCTGTACAGTAATTACCTCCCCCAGTCCCAGGTCACTATCTACACCATCTTCTCCTCCTGTACAGTAATTACCTCCCCCAGTCCCAGGTCACTATCTACACCATCTTCTCCTCCTGTACAGTCATTACCTCCCCCAGTCCCAGGTCACTATCTACACCATCTTCTCCTGTACAGTCATTACCTCCCCCAGTCCCAGGTCACTATCTACACCATCTTCCCTCCTGTACAGTAATTATCTCCCCCAGTCCCAGGTCACTATCTACACCATCTTCTCCTCCTGTACAGTCATTACGTCCACCAGTCCCAGGTCACTATCTACACTATATTCTTCTCCTGTACAGTAATTACCTCCCCCAGTCCCAGGTCACTATCTACACCATCTTCCCTCCTGTACAGTAATTATCTCCCCCAGTCCCAGGTCACTATCTACACCATCTTCTATTCCTGTACAGTAATTACCTCCCCCAGTCCCAGGTCACTATCTACACCATCTTCTCCTCCTGTACAGTAATTATCTCCCCCAGTCCCAGGTCACTATCTACACCATCTTCTCCTCCTGTACAGTCATTACTTCCCCCAGTCCCAGGTCACTATCTACACCATCTTCTCCTCCTGTACAGTAATTATCTCCCCCAGTCCCAGGTCACTATCTACACCATCTTCTCCTCCTGTACAGTAATTATCTCCCCCAGTCCCAGTTCACTATCTACACTATCTTCTCCTCCTGTACAGTAATTATCTCCCCCAGTCCCAGGTCACTATCTACACCATCTTCTCCTCCTGTACAGTCATTATCTCCCGCAGTCTCAGGTCACTATCTACACTATCTTCTCCTCCTATACAGTCATTACCTCCCCCAGTCCCAGGTCACAATCTACACCATCTTCTCCTCCTGTACAGTAATTATCTCCCCCAGTCCCAGGTCACTATCTACACCATCTTCTCCTCCTGTACAGTAATTACCTCCCCCAGTCCCAGGTCACTATCTACACCATCTTCTCCTCCTGTACAGTCATTACCTCCCCCAGTCCCAGGTCACTATCTACACCATCTTCTCCTCCTGTACAGTAATCACCTTCCCCAGTCCCAGGTCACTATCTACACCATCTTCTCCTCCTGTACAGTCATTACCTCCCCCAGTCCCAGGTCACTATCTACACCATCTTCTCCTCCTGTACAGTAATTACCTCCCCCAGTCCCAGGTCACTATCTACACCATCTTCTCCTCCTGTACAGTCATTACCTCCCCCAGTCCCAGGTCACTATCTACACCATCTTCTCCTGTACAGTCATTACCTCCCCCAGTCCCAGGTCACTATCTACACCATCTTCCCTCCTGTACAGTAATTATCTCCCCCAGTCCCAGGTCACTATCTACACCATCTTCTCCTCCTGTACAGTCATTACGTCCACCAGTCCCAGGTCACTATCTACACTATATTCTTCTCCTGTACAGTAATTACCTCCCCCAGTCCCAGGTCACTATCTACACCATCTTCCCTCCTGTACAGTAATTATCTCCCCCAGTCCCAGGTCACTATCTACACCATCTTCTATTCCTGTACAGTAATTACCTCCCCCAGTCCCAGGTCACTATCTACACTATCTTCTCCTCCTGTACAGTAATTACCTCCCCCAGTCCCAGGTCACTATCTACACTATCTTCTCCTCCTGTACATTAATTACCTCCCCCAGTCCCAGGTCACTAACTACACTATCTTCTCCTCCTGTACAGTAATTACTTCCCCCAGTCCCAGGTCACTATCTACACTATCTTCTCCTCCTGTACAGTCATTATCTCCCCCAGTCCCAGGTCACTATCTACACTATCTTCTCCTCCTGTACAGTAATTACCTCCCCCAGTCCCAGGTCACTATCTACACTATCTTCTCCTCCTGTACATTAATTACCTCCCCCAGTCCCAGGTCACTAACTACACTATCTTCTCCTCCTGTACAGTAATTACTTCCCCCAGTCCCAGGTCACTATCTACACTATCTTCTACTCCTGTACAGTCATTATCTCCCCCAGTCCCAGGTCACTATCTACACTATTTTCTCCTCCTGTACAGTAATTACCTCCCCCAGTCCCAGGTCACTATCTACACTATCTTCTCCTCTTCTACAGTAATTACCTCCCCCAGTCCCAGGTCACTATCTACACTATCTTCTTCTCCTGTACAGTAATTACCTCCCGCAGTCCCAGGTCACTATCTACACCATCTTCTCCTCCTGTACAGTAATTACCTCCCCCAGTCCCAGGTCACTATCTACACCATTTTCTCCTCCTGTACAGTAATTATCTCCCCCAGTCCCAGGTCACTATCTACACCATCTTCTCCTCCTGTACAGTAATTACCTCCCCCAGTCCCAGGTCACTATCTACACCATCTTCTCTTCCTGTACAGTAATCACCTCCCGCAGTCCCAGGTCACTATCTACACCATCTTCTCCTCCTGTACAGTAATTACCTCCCCCAGTCCCAGGTCACTATCTACACTATCTTCTCCTCCTGTACAGTAATTACCTCCCCCAGTCCCAGGTCACTATCTACACTATCTTCTCCTCCTGTACAGTAATTACTTCCCCCAGTCCCAGGTCAGTATCTACACCATCTTCTCCTCCTGTACAGTAATTACCTCCCCCAGTCCCAGGTCACTATCTACACTATATTCTTCTCCTCTTCTACAGTAATTACCTCCACCAGTCCCAGGTCACTATCTACACCATCTTCTCCTCCTGTACATAGTAACATAGTAACATAGTAACATAGTTAGTAAGGCCGAAAAAAGACATTTGTCCATCCAGTTCAGCCTATATTCCATCATAATAAATCCCCAGATCTACGTCCTTCTACAGAACCTAATAATTGTATGATACAATATTGTTCTGCTCCAGGAAGACATCCAGGCCTCTCTTGAACCCCTCGACTGAGTTCGCCATCACCACCTCCTCAGGCAAGCAATTCCAGATTCTCACTGCCCTAACAGTAAACAATCCTCTTCTATGTTGGTGGAAAAACCTTCTCTCCTCCAGACGCAAAGAATGCCCCCTTGTGCCCGTCACCTTCCTTGGTATAAACAGATCCTCAGCGAGATATTTGTATTGTCCCCTTATATACTTATACATGGTTATTAGATCGCCCCTCAGTCGTCTTTTTTCTAGACTAAATAATCCTAATTTCGCTAATCTATCTGGGTATTGTAGTTCTCCCATCCCCTTTATTAATTTTGTTGCCCTCCTTTGTACTCTCTCTAGTTCCATTATATCCTTCCTGAGCACCGGTGCCCAAAACTGGACACAGTACTCCATGTGCGGTCTAACTAGGGATTTGTACAGAGGCAGTATAATGCTCTCATCATGTGTATCCAGACCTCTTTTAATGAACCCCATGATCCTGTTTGCCTTGGCAGCTGCTGCCTGGCACTGGCTGCTCCAGGTAAGTTTATCATTAACTAGGATCCCCAAGTCCTTCTCCCTGTCAGATTTACCCAGTGGTTTCCCGTTCAGTGTGTAATGATGATATTGATTCCTTCTTCCCATGTGTATAACCTTACATTTATCATTGTTAAACCTCATCTGCCACCTTTCAGCCCAAGTTTCCAACTTATCCAACTACAGTACAGTACAGTACTTACCTCCCCCAGTCCCAGGTCACTATCTACACCATCTTCTCCTCTTCTACAGTAATTACCTCCCCCAGTCCCAGGTCACTATCTACACCATCTTCTCCTCCTGTACAGTAATTACCTCCCCCAGTCCCAGTTCACTATCTACACTATCTTCTCCTCCTGTACAGTAATCACCTCCCCCATTCCCAGGTCACTATCTACACCATCTTCTCCTCCTGTACAGTCATTATCTCCCCCAGTCCCAGGTCACTATCTACACCATCTTCTCCTCCTGTACAGTAATTACCTCCCCCAGTCCCAGGTCACTATCTACACCATCTTCTCCTCCTGTACAGTAATTACCTCTCCCAGTCCCAGGTCACTATCTACACCATCTTCTCCTCCTGTACAGTAATTACTTCCCCCAGTCCCAGGTCACTATCTACACCATCTTCTCCTCCTGTACAGTAATTATCTCCCCCAGTCCCAGGTCACTATCTACACCATCTTCTCCTCCTGTACAGTAATTATCTCCCCCAGTCCCAGTTCACTATCTACACTATCTTCTCCTCCTGTACAGTAATTATCTCCCCCAGTCCCAGGTCACTATCTACACCATCTTCTCCTCCTGTACAGTCATTATCTCCCGCAGTCTCAGGTCACTATCTACACTATCTTCTCCTCCTATACAGTCATTACCTCCCCCAGTCCCAGGTCACAATCTACACCATCTTCTCCTCCTGTACAGTAATTATCTCCCCCAGTCCCAGGTCACTATCTACACCATCTTCTCCTCCTGTACAGTAATTACCTCCCCCAGTCCCAGGTCACTATCTACACCATCTTCTCCTCCTGTACAGTCATTACCTCCCCCAGTCCCAGGTTACTATCTACACCATCTTCTCCTCCTGTACAGTAATCACCTTCCCCAGTCCCAGGTCACTATCTACACCATCTTCTCCTCCTGTACAGTCATTATCTCCCCCAGTCCCAGGTCACTATCTACACCATCTTCTCCTCCTGTACAGTAATTACCTCCCCCAGTCCCAGGTCACTATCTACACCATCTTCTCCTCCTGTACAGTCATTACCTCCCCCAGTCCCAGGTCACTATCTACACCATCTTCTCCTGTACAGTCATTACCTCCCCCAGTCCCAGGTCACTATCTACACCATCTTCCCTCCTGTACAGTAATTATCTCCCCCAGTCCCAGGTCACTATCTACACCATCTTCTCCTCCTGTACAGTCATTACGTCCACCAGTCCCAGGTCACTATCTACACTATATTCTTCTCCTGTACAGTAATTACCTCCCCCAGTCCCAGGTCACTATCTACACCATCTTCCCTCCTGTACAGTAATTATCTCCCCCAGTCCCAGGTCACTATCTACACCATCTTCTATTCCTGTACAGTAATTACCTCCCCCAGTCCCAGGTCACTATCTACACCATCTTCTCCTCCTGTACAGTAATTATCTCCCCCAGTCCCAGGTCACTATCTACACCATCTTCTCCTCCTGTACAGTCATTACTTCCCCCAGTCCCAGGTCACTATCTACACCATCTTCTCCTCCTGTACAGTAATTATCTCCCCCAGTCCCAGGTCACTATCTACACCATCTTCTCCTCCTGTACAGTAATTATCTCCCCCAGTCCCAGTTCACTATCTACACTATCTTCTCCTGTACAGTAATTACCTCCCCCAGTCCCAGGTCACTATCTACACCATCTTCTCCTCCTGTACAGTAATTACCTCCCCCAGTCCCAGGTCACTATCTACACCATCTTCTCCTCCTGTACAGTCATTACCTCCCCCAGTCCCAGGTCACTATCTACACCATCTTCTCCTGTACAGTCATTACCTCCCCCAGTCCCAGGTCACTATCTACACCATCTTCCCTCCTGTACAGTAATTATCTCCCCCAGTCCCAGGTCACTATCTACACCATCTTCTATTCCTGTACAGTAATTACCTCCCCCAGTCCCAGGTCACTATCTACACCATCTTCTCCTCCTGTACAGTAATTATCTCCCCCAGTCCCAGGTCACTATCTACACCATCTTCTCCTCCTGTACAGTCATTACTTCCCCCAGTCCCAGGTCACTATCTACACCATCTTCTCCTCCTGTACAGTAATTATCTCCCCCAGTCCCAGGTCACTATCTACACCATCTTCTCCTCCTGTACAGTAATTATCTCCCCCAGTCCCAGTTCACTATCTACACTATCTTCTCCTCCTGTACAGTAATTATCTCCCCCAGTCCCAGGTCACTATCTACACCATCTTCTCCTCCTGTACAGTCATTATCTCCCGCAGTCTCAGGTCACTATCTACACTATCTTCTCCTCCTATACAGTCATTACCTCCCCCAGTCCCAGGTCACAATCTACACCATCTTCTCCTCCTGTACAGTAATTATCTCCCCCAGTCCCAGGTCACTATCTACACCATCTTCTCCTCCTGTACAGTAATCACCTTCCCCAGTCCCAGGTCACTATCTACACCATCTTCTCCTCCTGTACAGTCATTACCTCCCCCAGTCCCAGGTCACTATCTACACCATCTTCTCCTCCTGTACAGTAATTACCTCCCCCAGTCCCAGGTCACTATCTACACCATCTTCTCCTCCTGTACAGTCATTACCTCCCCCAGTCCCAGGTCACTATCTACACCATCTTCTCCTGTACAGTCATTACCTCCCCCAGTCCCAGGTCACTATCTACACCATCTTCCCTCCTGTACAGTAATTATCTCCCCCAGTCCCAGGTCACTATCTACACCATCTTCTCCTCCTGTACAGTCATTACGTCCACCAGTCCCAGGTCACTATCTACACTATATTCTTCTCCTGTACAGTAATTACCTCCCCCAGTCCCAGGTCACTATCTACACCATCTTCCCTCCTGTACAGTAATTATCTCCCCCAGTCCCAGGTCACTATCTACACCATCTTCTATTCCTGTACAGTAATTACCTCCCCCAGTCCCAGGTCACTATCTACACTATCTTCTCCTCCTGTACAGTAATTACCTCCCCCAGTCCCAGGTCACTATCTACACTATCTTCTCCTCCTGTACATTAATTACCTCCCCCAGTCCCAGGTCACTAACTACACTATCTTCTCCTCCTGTACAGTAATTACTTCCCCCAGTCCCAGGTCACTATCTACACTATCTTCTCCTCCTGTACAGTCATTATCTCCCCCAGTCCCAGGTCACTATCTACACTATTTTCTCCTCCTGTACAGTAATTACCTCCCCCAGTCCCAGGTCACTATCTACACTATCTTCTCCTCTTCTACAGTAATTACCTCCCCCAGTCCCAGGTCACTATCTACACTATCTTCTTCTCCTGTACAGTAATTACCTCCCGCAGTCCCAGGTCACTATCTACACCATCTTCTCCTCCTGTACAGTAATTACCTCCCCCAGTCCCAGGTCACTATCTACACCATTTTCTCCTCCTGTACAGTAATTATCTCCCCCAGTCCCAGGTCACTATCTACACCATCTTCTCCTCCTGTACAGTAATTACCTCCCCCAGTCCCAGGTCACTATCTACACCATCTTCTCTTCCTGTACAGTAATCACCTCCCGCAGTCCCAGGTCACTATCTACACCATCTTCTCCTCCTGTACAGTAATTACCTCCCCCAGTCCCAGGTCACTATCTACACTATCTTCTCCTCCTGTACAGTAATTACCTCCCCCAGTCCCAGGTCACTATCTACACTATCTTCTCCTCCTGTACAGTAATTACTTCCCCCAGTCCCAGGTCACTATCTACACCATCTTCTCCTCCTGTACAGTAATTACCTCCCCCAGTCCCAGGTCACTATCTACACTATATTCTTCTCCTCTTCTACAGTAATTACCTCCACCAGTCCCAGGTCACTATCTACACCATCTTCTCCTCCTGTACATAGTAACATAGTAACATAGTAACATAGTTAGTAAGGCCGAAAAAAGACATTTGTCCATCCAGTTCAGCCTATATTCCATCATAATAAATCCCCAGATCTACGTCCTTCTACAGAACCTAATAATTGTATGATACAATATTGTTCTGCTCCAGGAAGACATCCAGGCCTCTCTTGAACCCCTCGACTGAGTTCGCCATCACCACCTCCTCAGGCAAGCAATTCCAGATTCTCACTGCCCTAACAGTAAACAATCCTCTTCTATGTTGGTGGAAAAACCTTCTCTCCTCCAGACGCAAAGAATGCCCCCTTGTGCCCGTCACCTTCCTTGGTATAAACAGATCCTCAGCGAGATATTTGTATTGTCCCCTTATATACTTATACATGGTTATTAGATCGCCCCTCAGTCGTCTTTTTTCTAGACTAAATAATCCTAATTTCGCTAATCTATCTGGGTATTGTAGTTCTCCCATCCCCTTTATTAATTTTGTTGCCCTCCTTTGTACTCTCTCTAGTTCCATTATATCCTTCCTGAGCACCGGTGCCCAAAACTGGACACAGTACTCCATGTGCGGTCTAACTAGGGATTTGTACAGAGGCAGTATAATGCTCTCATCATGTGTATCCAGACCTCTTTTAATGAACCCCATGATCCTGTTTGCCTTGGCAGCTGCTGCCTGGCACTGGCTGCTCCAGGTAAGTTTATCATTAACTAGGATCCCCAAGTCCTTCTCCCTGTCAGATTTACCCAGTGGTTTCCCGTTCAGTGTGTAATGATGATATTGATTCCTTCTTCCCATGTGTATAACCTTACATTTATCATTGTTAAACCTCATCTGCCACCTTTCAGCCCAAGTTTCCAACTTATCCAACTACAGTACAGTACAGTACTTACCTCCCCCAGTCCCAGGTCACTATCTACACCATCTTCTCCTCTTCTACAGTAATTACCTCCCCCAGTCCCAGGTCACTATCTACACCATCTTCTCCTCCTGTACAGTAATTACCTCCCCCAGTCCCAGGTCACTATCTACACTATCTTCTTCTTCTGTACAGTAATTACCTCCCGCAGTCCCAGGTCACTATCTACACCATCTTCTCCTCCTGTACAGTAATTACCTCCCCCAGTCCCAGGTCACTATCTACACCATCTTCTCCTCCTGTACAGTCATTACCTCCCCCAGTCCCAGGTCACTATCTACACCATCTTCTCCTGTACAGTCATTACCTCCCCCAGTCCCAGGTCACTATCTACACCATCTTCCCTCCTGTACAGTAATTATCTCCCCCAGTCCCAGGTCACTATCTACACCATCTTCTCCTCCTGTACAGTCATTACGTCCACCAGTCCCAGGTCACTATCTACACTATATTCTTCTCCTGTACAGTAATTACCTCCCCCAGTCCCAGGTCACTATCTACACCATCTTCCCTCCTGTACAGTAATTATCTCCCCCAGTCCCAGGTCACTATCTACACCATCTTCTATTCCTGTACAGTAATTACCTCCCCCAGTCCCAGGTCACTATCTACACCATCTTCTCCTCCTGTACAGTAATTATCTCCCCCAGTCCCAGGTCACTATCTACACCATCTTCTCCTCCTGTACAGTCATTACTTCCCCCAGTCCCAGGTCACTATCTACACCATCTTCTCCTCCTGTACAGTAATTATCTCCCCCAGTCCCAGGTCACTATCTACACCATCTTCTCCTCCTGTACAGTAATTATCTCCCCCAGTCCCAGTTCACTATCTACACTATCTTCTCCTGTACAGTAATTACCTCCCCCAGTCCCAGGTCACTATCTACACCATCTTCTCCTCCTGTACAGTAATTACCTCCCCCAGTCCCAGGTCACTATCTACACCATCTTCTCCTCCTGTACAGTCATTACCTCCCCCAGTCCCAGGTCACTATCTACACCATCTTCTCCTGTACAGTCATTACCTCCCCCAGTCCCAGGTCACTATCTACACCATCTTCCCTCCTGTACAGTAATTATCTCCCCCAGTCCCAGGTCACTATCTACACCATCTTCTCCTCCTGTACAGTCATTACGTCCACCAGTCCCAGGTCACTATCTACACTATATTCTTCTCCTGTACAGTAATTACCTCCCCCAGTCCCAGGTCACTATCTACACCATCTTCTCCTCCTGTACAGTAATTATCTCCCCCAGTCCCAGGTCACTATCTACACCATCTTCTATTCCTGTACAGTAATTACCTCCCCCAGTCCCAGGTCACTATCTACACCATCTTCTCCTCCTGTACAGTAATTATCTCCCCCAGTCCCAGGTCACTATCTACACCATCTTCTCCTCCTGTACAGTAATTACTTCCCCCAGTCCCAGGTCACTATCTACACCATCTTCTCCTCCTGTACAGTAATTATCTCCCCCAGTCCCAGGTCACTATCTACACCATCTTCTCCTCCTGTACAGTAATTATCTCCCCCAGTCCCAGTTCACTATCTACACTATCTTCTCCTCCTGTACAGTAATTATCTCCCCCAGTCCCAGGTCACTATCTACACCATCTTCTCCTCCTGTACAGTCATTATCTCCCGCAGTCTCAGGTCACTATCTACACTATCTTCTCCTCCTATACAGTCATTACCTCCCCCAGTCCCAGGTCACAATCTACACCATCTTCTCCTCCTGTACAGTAATTATCTCCCCCAGTCCCAGGTCACTATCTACACCATCTTCTCCTCCTGTACAGTAATTACCTCCCCCAGTCCCAGGTCACTATCTACACCATCTTCTCCTCCTGTACAGTCATTACCTCCCCCAGTCCCAGGTCACTATCTACACCATTTTCTCCTCCTGTACAGTAATCACCTTCCCCAGTCCCAGGTCACTATCTACACCATCTTCTCCTCCTGTACAGTCATTACCTCCCCCAGTCCCAGGTCACTATCTACACCATCTTCTCCTCCTGTACAGTAATTACCTCCCCCAGTCCCAGGTCACTATCTACACCATCTTCTCCTCCTGTACAGTCATTACCTCCCCCAGTCCCAGGTCACTATCTACACCATCTTCTCCTGTACAGTCATTACCTCCCCCAGTCCCAGGTCACTATCTACACCATCTTCCCTCCTGTACAGTAATTACCTCCCCCAGTCCCAGGTCACTATCTACACCATCTTCTCCTCCTGTACAGTAATTATCTCCCCCAGTCCCAGGTCACTATCTACACCATCTTCTCCTCCTGTACAGTCATTACGTCCACCAGTCCCAGGTCACTATCTACACTATATTCTCCTCCTGTACAGTAATTACCTCCCCCAGTCCCAGGTCACTATCTACACCATCTTCCCTCCTGTACAGTAATTATCTCCCCCAGTCCCAGGTCACTATCTACACCATCTTCTATTCCTGTACAGTAATTACCTCCCCCAGTCCCAGGTCACTATCTACACTATCTTCTCCTCCTGTACAGTAATTACCTCCCCCAGTCCCAGGTCACTATCTACACTATCTTCTCCTCCTGTACAGTAATTACCTCCCCCAGTCCCAGGTCACTAACTACACTATCTTCTCCTCCTGTACAGTAATTACTTCCCCCAGTCCCAGGTCACTATCTACACTATCTTCTCCTCCTGTACAGTCATTATCTCCCCCAGTCCCAGGTCACTATCTACACTATCTTCTCCTCCTGTACAGTAATTACCTCCCCCAGTCCCAGGTCACTATCTACACTATCTTCTCCTCTTCTACAGTAATTACCTCCCCCAGTCCCAGGTCACTATCTACACTATCTTCTTCTCCTGTACAGTAATTACCTCCCGCAGTCCCAGGTCACTATCTACACCATCTTCTCCTCCTGTACAGTAATTACCTCCCCCAGTCCCAGGTCACTATCTACACCATTTTCTCCTCCTGTACAGTAATTATCTCCCCCAGTCCCAGGTCACTATCTACACCATCTTCTCCTCCTGTACAGTAATTACCTCCCCCAGTCCCAGGTCACTATCTACACCATCTTCTCTTCCTGTACAGTAATCACCTCCCGCAGTCCCAGGTCACTATCTACACCATCTTCTCCTCCTGTACAGTAATTACCTCCCCCAGTCCCAGGTCACTATCTACACTATCTTCTCCTCCTGTACAGTAATTACCTCCCCCAGTCCCAGGTCACTATCTACACTATCTTCTCCTCCTGTACAGTAATTACTTCCCCCAGTCCCAGGTCACTATCTACACCATCTTCTCCTCCTGTACAGTAATTACCTCCCCCAGTCCCAGGTCACTATCTACACTATATTCTTCTCCTCTTCTACAGTAATTACCTCCACCAGTCCCAGGTCACTATCTACACCATCTTCTCCTCCTGTACATAGTAACATAGTAACATAGTAACATAGTAACATAGTTAGTAAGGCCGAAAAAAGACATTTGTCCATCCAGTTCAGCCTATATTCCATCATAATAAATCCCCAGATCTACGTCCTTCTACAGAACCTAATAATTGTATGATACAATATTGTTCTGCTCCAGGAAGACATCCAGGCCTCTCTTGAACCCCTCGACTGAGTTCGCCATCACCACCTCCTCAGGCAAGCAATTCCAGATTCTCACTGCCCTAACAGTAAACAATCCTCTTCTATGTTGGTGGAAAAACCTTCTCTCCTCCAGACGCAAAGAATGCCCCCTTGTGCCCGTCACCTTCCTTGGTATAAACAGATCCTCAGCGAGATATTTGTATTGTCCCCTTATATACTTATACATGGTTATTAGATCGCCCCTCAGTCGTCTTTTTTCTAGACTAAATAATCCTAATTTCGCTAATCTATCTGGGTATTGTAGTTCTCCCATCCCCTTTATTAGTTTTGTTGCCCTCCTTTGTACTCTCTCTAGTTCCATTATATCCTTCCTGAGCACCGGTGCCCAAAACTGGACACAGTACTCCATGTGCGGTCTAACTAGGGATTTGTACAGAGGCAGTATAATGCTCTCATCATGTGTATCCAGACCTCTTTTAATGAACCCCATGATCCTGTTTGCCTTGGCAGCTGCTGCCTGGCACTGGCTGCTCCAGGTAAGTTTATCATTAACTAGGATCCCCAAGTCCTTCTCCCTGTCAGATTTACCCAGTGGTTTCCCGTTCAGTGTGTAATGATGATATTGATTCCTTCTTCCCATGTGTATAACCTTACATTTATCATTGTTAAACCTCATCTGCCACCTTTCAGCCCAAGTTTCCAACTTATCCAACTACAATACAGTACAGTACTTACCTCCCCCAGTCCCAGGTCACTATCTACACCATCTTCTCCTCTTCTACAGTAATTACCTCCCCCAGTCCCAGGTCACTATCTACACCATCTTCTCCTCCTGTACAGTAATTACCTCCCCCAGTCCCAGGTCACTATCTACACTATCTTCTTCTTCTGTACAGTAATTACCTCTCCCAGTCCCAGGTCACTATCTACACCATCTTCTCCTCCTGTACAGTAATTACTTCCCCCAGTCCCAGGTCACTATCTACACCATCTTCTCCTCTTCTACAGTAATTACCTCCCCCAGTCCCAGGTCACTATCTACACTATCTTCTTCTCCTGTACAGGAATTACCTCCCGCAGTCCCAGGTCACTATCTACACTATCTTCTTCTCCTGTACAGTAATTACCTCCCGCAGTCCCAGGTCACTATCTACACCATCTTCTCCTCCTGTAAAGTCATTACCTCCCCCAGTCCCAGGTCACTATCTACACTATCTTCTCCTCCTGTACAGTAATTACCTCCCCCAGTCCCAGGTCACTATCTACACCATCTTCTCCTCCTGTACAGTAATTACTGGCCCCAGTCCCAGGTCACTATCTACACCATCTTCTCCTCCTGTACAGTAATTACTTCCCCCAGTCCCAGGTCACTATCTACACTATCTTCTTCTCCTGTACAGTAATTACTTCCCCCAGTCCCAGGTCACTATCTACACCATCTTCTCCTCTTCTACAGTAATTACCTCCCCCAGTCCCAGGTCACTATCTACACTATCTTCTTCTCCTGTACAGTAATTACCTCCCGCAGTCCCAGGTCACTATCTACACTATCTTCTTCTCCTGTACAGTAATTACCTCCCCCAGTCCCAGGTCACTATCTACACTATCTTCTTCTCCTGTACAGTAATTACCTCCCGCAGTCCAAGGTCACTATCTACACTATCTTCTTCTCCTGTACAGTAATTACCTCCCGCAGTCCCAGGTCACTATCTACACCATCTTCTCCTCCTGTACAGTAATTATCTCCCCCCGTCCCAGGTCACTATCTACACCATCTTCTCCTCCTGTACAGTAATTACCTCCCCCAGTCCCAGGTCACTATCTACACCATCTTCTCCTCCTGTACAGAAATTATCTCCCCCAGTCCCAGGTCACTATCTACACCATCTTCTCCTCCTGTACAGTAATCACCTCCCGCAGTCCCAGGTCACTATCTACACCATCTTCTCCTCCTGTACAGTAATTACCTCCCCCAGTCCCAGGTCACTATCTACACCATCTTCTCCTCCTGTACAGTAATTACCTCCCGCAGTCCCAGGTCACTACCTACACCATCTTCTCCTCCTGTACAGTAATTACCTCCCGCAGTCCCAGGTCACTATCTACACCATCTTCTCCTCCTGTACAGTCATTACCTCCCCCAGTCCCAGGTCACTATCTACACTATCTTCTCCTCCTGTACATTAATCACCTCCCCCAGTCCCAGGTCACTATCTACACCATCTTCTCCTCCTGTACAGTAATTACTGGCCCCAGTCCCAGGTCACTATCTACACCATCTTCTCCTCCTGTACAGTAATTACTTCCCCCAGTCCCAGGTCACTATCTACACTATCTTCTTCTCCTGTACAGTAATTACTTCCCCCAGTCCCAGGTCACTATCTACACTATCTTCTCCTCCTGTACAGTGTCACGATATGGTATGAAATATCATATAAGTTTAGTTGCTCGTCAGCTCATGAGGTGGGCCAAACCCCCCCTTCACTAGCTGACTTTACTTGTTTCTCTCTGGGCTACGGACTGTATGCTAGAAGGGGGTTTTATTGCCCTGGGGTCGTAAATTCCAGGCTCAGAGGAAAGTCCCTCACCCCTCCCACCTTCACTAGTCAGAACTGGTAAAGTGGCTCCAAAATTCATGAAAGATCCTTTGTTTGGTTTTGGTACGATATTATGCACCATGTTTACGGTAAGAACACGAAAATATATATTCGTATTCCCACTCGGTGTAGGTACCCATCCCTTTAAACTCGGGCTTCTAACTCCGTCTGGTAAAGAAGTAGGGTTTTCTCTGTAAATATGTATCCCAGATAGGACATATTTGATCTCATTAGAATGCTCACTTTAACCCGAGATGATTGATGGGTTTGTTAGAACTATGACGTGTTTTGTAGTGAAGTTATAGAAATTAGAGAGAATAGTTTAAAGTTTAGGCAGAATGTAGAGAGAGGAGGGTCTGGATAAGCCAGCCTTTCTGTGATGTCACAGCCTTAATGTTTTAAGTGTCTGGCAGGCTCTGAGGAGTCACTTGCTGCTTGATTTCTTGTCTTGTCCTGGAAGAGCCCTGCTTACGTCCAAATGAGCTGGGACGTATGGGAAAAACTGCCCTAGCCTGGTTGCCTGTCATGCTTTGAACATGTAAGTGTTGCTTTTTCTCATTTATTCCCTTTATGTTATAATTACCCTTGTACATATTTGCAATTGTCTCATTTGTAACTTCTTTATAAAATATTTTTGATAAAGCACTGCCTAATTAATTTCAATGGAATATACTATTATATATTAGTTCGTTCATCCATGCTCTAAACTTACCCTGTCTTCTGAAGGGAAATACGCTACTGTTACTGTTGTGTTGGGTTAGCTTCGGACCCGTTTAATCGAAGCTGGTGGCAGCGAAAGTGCGCTGACTGTTGGATTATGCTGAAGCAACTGCGGCGTTAATAATTATTGTTCCTGCCTGAGTGGGAGTAGTTATCGCGTCGCTACAGCATGCCCAATAGCCAGTACATAGCAGGCAGTCTGTCTGGCGACTAATTACCCAGGGTGCAGTACCTAATCTGACCTGAGAATAAGGGGGGCGCCAGAGAGCTGCGAGTGTTAAGGAGAACTGTAAGCGGGATATACATAAATCCCTGCAGTTCGTGGTATATAGAAAAGCAGTGGGATACCTAGAATAAGCCCCTGCTGTAAACTAAGAGGTCAATAGCCTTGTGTGTGGTTTTTCATCACATTGTGGAGTGGTGGGATAACTAAGATAAGCCCCCCTGCACATGTGATAGCCGTCTGTTGGCCTAAAGTCACCTCAATCCGTGACGTAGGGGTGATGGTCACGGTGTGAATCCTGACCCATTGGTGACAGCGGTCAGGGGAATCGTGACATACAGTCATTATCTCCCCCAGTCCCAGGTCACTATCTACACCATCTTCTCCTCCTGTACAGTAATTATCTCCCCCAGTCCCAGGTCACTATCTACACTATATTCTTCTCCTGTACAGTAATTACCTCCCCCAGTCCCAGGTCACTATCTACACTATCTTCTCCTCCTGTACAGTAATTACCTCCCCCAGTCCCAGGTCACTATCTACACCATCTTCTCCTCCTGTACAGTAATTACCTCTCCCAGTCCCAGGTCACTATCTACACCATCTTCTCCTCCTGTACAGTAATTACTTCCCCCAGTCCCAGGTCACTATCTACACCATCTTCCCTCCTGTACAGTAATTATCTCCCCCAGTCCCAGGTCACTATCTACACTAGATAGCTAGAGAGAGAGTACAAAGGAGGGCAACAAAATTAATAAAGGGGATGGGAGAACTACAATACCCAGATAGATTAGCGAAATTAGGATTATTTAGTCTAGAAAAAAGACGACTGAGGGGCGATCTAATAACCATGTATAAGTATATAAGGGGACAATACAAATATCTCGCTGAGGATCTGTTTATACCAAGGAAGGTGACGGGCACAAGGGGGCATTCTTTGCGTCTGGAGGAGAGAAGGTTTTTCCACCAACATAGAAGAGGATTCTTTACTGTTAGGGCAGTGAGAATCTGGAATTGCTTGCCTGAGGAGGTGGTGATGGCGAACTCAGTCGAGGGGTTCAAGAGAGGCCTGGATGTCTTCCTGGAGCAGAACAATATTGTATCATACAATTATTAGGTTCTGTAGAAGGACGTAGATCTGGGTATTTATTATGATGGAACATAGGCTGAACTGGATGGACAAATGTCTTTTTTCGGCCTTACTAACTATGTTACTATGTTACTATGTTACTATGTTACACCATCTTCTCCTCCTGTACAGTAATCACCTCCCGCAGTCCCAGGTCACTATCTACACCATCTTCTCCTCCTGTACAGTAATTACCTCCCCCAGTACCAGGTCACTATCTACACCATCTTCTCCTCCTGTACAGTAATTACCTCCCGCAGTCCCAGGTCACTATCTACACCATCTTCTCCTCCTGTACAGTCATTATCTCCCCCAGTCCCAGGTCACTATCTACACCATCTTCTTCTCCTGTACAGTCATTATCTCCCCCAGTCCCAGGTCACTATCTACACCATCTACTTCTCCTGTACAGTCATTACCTCCCCCAGTCCCAGGTCACTATCTACACCATCTTATCCTCCTGTACAGTCATTACCTCCCCCAGTCCCAGGTCACTATCTACACTATCTTCTCCTGTACAGTAATTACTTCCCCCAGTCCCAGGTCACTATCTACACCATCTTCTCCTCCTGTACAGTCATTACTTCCCCCAGTCCCAGGTCACTATCTACACCATCTTCTCCACCTGTATAGTCATTACCTCCCCCAGTCCCAGGTCACTATCTACACTATCTTCTCCTCCTGTACAGTAATAATCTCCCCCAGTCCCAGGTCACTATCTACACTATCTTCTCCTGTACAGTAATTATCTCCCCCAGTCCCAGGTCACTATCTACACTATCTTCCCCTTTACAGTAATTATCTTCCCCAGTCCCAGGTCACTATCTACACTATCTTCTCCTGTACAGTAATTATCTCCCCCAGTCCCAGGTCACTATCTACACTATCTTCCCCTTTACAGTAATTATCTTCCCCAGTCCCAGGTCACTATCTACACTATCTTCTCCTGTACAGTAATTATCTCCCCCAGTCCCAGGTCACTATCTACACTATCTTCTCCTGTACCGTCATTACCTCCCCCAGTCCCAGGTCACTATCTACACTATCTTCTTCTCCTGTACAGTCATTACCTCCCCCAGTCCCAGGTCACTATCTACACCATCTTCTCCTCCTGTACAGTCATTATCTCCCCCAGTCCCAGGTCACTATCTACACCATCTTCTCCTCCTGTACATTAATCACCTCCCGCAGTCCCAGGTCACTATCTACACCATCTTCTCCTCCTGTACAGTAATTACCTCCCCCAGTCCCAGGTCACTATCTACACCATCTTCTCCTCCTGTACAGTAATTACCTCCCGCAGTCCCAGGTCACTATCTACACCATCTTCTCCTCCTGTACAGTCATTATCTCCCCCAGTCCCAGGTCACTATCTACACCATCTTCTTCTCCTGTACAGTCATTATCTCCCCCAGTCCCAGGTCACTATCTACACCATCTTCTCCTCCTGTACAGTCATTACCTACCCCAGTCCCAGGTCACTATCTACACCATCTTATCCTCCTGTACAGTCATTACCTCCCCCAGTCCCAGGTCACTATCTACACTATCTTCTCCTGTACAGTAATTACTTCCCCCAGTCCCAGGTCACTATCTACACCATCTTCTCCACCTGTATAGTCATTACCTCCCCCAGTCCCAGGTCACTATCTACACTATCTTCCCCTTTACAGTAATTATCTTCCCCAGTCCCAGGTCACTATCTACACTATCTTCTCCTGTACAGTAATTATCTCCCCCAGTCCCAGGTCACTATCTACATAATCTTCTCCTGTACCGTCATTACCTCCCCCAGTCCCAGGTCACTATCTACACTATCTTCTTCTCCTGTACAGTCATTACCTCCCCCAGTCCCAGGTCACTATCTACACTATCTTCTTCTCCTGTACAGTAATTACTTCCCCCAGTCCCAGGTCACTATCTACACCATCTTCTCCTCTTCTACAGTAATTACCTCCCCCAGTCCCAGGTCACTATCTACACTATCTTCTTCTCCTGTACAGTAATTACCTCCCGCAGTCCCAGGTCACTATCTACACTATCTTCTTCTCCTGTACAGTAATTACCTCCCGCAGTCCCAGGTCACTATCTACACCATCTTCTCCTCCTGTACAGTAATTACCTCCCGCAGTCCCAGGTCACTATCTACACCATCTTCTCCTCCTGTACAGTAATTACCTCCCGCAGTCCCAGGTCACTATCTACACCATCTTCTCCTCCTGTACAGTCATTACCTCCCCCAGTCCCAGGTCACTATCAACACTATCTTCTCCTCCTGTACAGTAATTACCTCCCCCAGTCCCAGGTCACTATCTACACCATCTTCTCCTCCTGTACAGTAATTACTGGCCCCAGTCCCAGGTCACTATCTACACCATCTTCTCCTCCTGTACAGTAATTACTTTCCCCAGTCCCAGGTCACTAGCTACACTATCTTCTTCTCCTGTACAGTAATTACTTCCCCCAGTCCCAGGTCACTATCTACACTATCTTCTCCTCCTGTACAGTGTCACGATATGGTATGAAATATCATATAAGTTTAGTTGCTCGTCAGCTCATGAGGTGGGCTAAACCCCCCCTTCACTATCTGACTCTACTTGTTTCTCTCTGGGCTACGGACTGTATGCTAGAAGGGGGATTTATTGCCCTGGGGTCGTAAATTCCAGGCTCAGAGGAAAGTCCCTCACCCCTCCCACCTTCACTAGTCAGATCTGGTAAAGTGGCTCCAAAATTCATGAAAGATCCTTTGTTTGGTTTTGGTACGATATTATGCACCATGTTTACGGTAAGAACACGAAAATATATATTCGTATTCCCACTCGGTGTAGGTACCCATCCCTTTAAACTCGGGCTTCTAACTCCGTCTGGTAAAGAAGTAGGGTTTTCTCTGTAAATATGTATCCCAGATAGGACATATTTGATCTCATTAGAATGCTCACGTTAACCCGAGATGATTGATGGGTTTGTTAGAACTATGACGTGTTTTGTAGTGAAGTTATAGAAATTAGAGAGAATAGTTTAAAGTTTAGGCAGAATGTAGAGAGAGGAGGGTCTGGATAAGCCAGCCTTTCTGTGATGTCACAGCCTTAATGTTTTAAGTGTCTGGCAGGCTCTGAGGAGTCACTTGCTGCTTGATTTCTTGTCTTGTCCTGGAAGAGCCCTGCTTACGTCCAAATGAGCTGGGACGTATGGGAAAAACTGCCCTAGCCTGGTTGCCTGTCATGCTTTGAACATGTAAGTGTTGCTTTTTCTCATTTATTCCCTTTATGTTATAATTACCCTTGTACATATTTGCAATTGTCTCATTTGTAACTTCTTTATAAAATATTTTTGATAAAGCACTGCCTAATTAATTTCAATGGAATATACTATTATATATTAGTTCGTTCATCCATGCTCTAAACTTACCCTGTCTTCTGAAGGGAAATACGCTACTGTTACTGTTGTGTTGGGTTAGCTTCGGACCCGTTTAATCGAAGCTGGTGGCAGCGAAAGTGCGCTGACTGTTGGATTATGCTGAAGCAACTGCGGCGTTAATAATTATTGTTCCTGCCTGAGTGGGAGTAGTTATCGCGTCGCTACAGCATGCCCAATAGCCAGTACATAGCAGGCAGTCTGTCTGGCGACTAATTACCCAGGGTGCAGTACCTAATCTGACCTGAGAGTAAGGGGGGCGCCAGAGAGCTGCGAGTGTTAAGGGGAACTGTAAGCGGGATATACATAAATCCCTGCAGTTCGTGGTATATAGAAAAGCAGTGGGATACCTAGAATAAGCCCCTGCTGTAAACTAAGAGGTCAATAGCCTTGTGTGTGGTTTTTCATCACATCGTGGAGTGGTGGGATAACTAAGATAAGCCCCCCTGCACATGTGATAGCCGTCTGTTGGCCTAAAGTCACCTCAATCCGTGACGTAGGGGTGACGGTCACGGTGTGAATCCTGACCCATTGGTGACAGCGGTCAGGGGAATCGTGACATACAGTCATTATCTCCCCCAGTCCCAGGTCACTATCTACACCATCTTCTCCTCCTGTACAGTAATTACCTCCCCCAGTCCCAGGTCACTATCTACACTATATTCTCCTCCTGTACAGTAATTACCTCCCCCAGTCCCAGGTCACTATCTACACTATCTTCTCCTCCTGTACAGTAATTACCTCCCCCAGTCCCAGGTCACTATCTACACCATCTTCTCCTCCTGTACAGTAATCACCTCCCGCAGTCCCAGGTCACTATCTACACCAACTTCTCCTCCTGTACAGTAATTACTTCCCCCAGTCCCAGGTCACTATCTACACCATCTTCCCTCCTGTACAGTAATTATCTCCCCCAGTCCCAGGTCACTATCTACACCATCTTCTCTTCCTGTACAGTAATTACTTCCCCCAGTCCCAGGTCACTATCTACACCATCTTCTCCTCCTGTACAGTCATTATCTCCCCCAGTCCCAGGTCACTATCTACACCATCTTCTCCTCCTGTACAGTAATCACCTCCCGCAGTCCCAGGTCACTATCTACACCAACTTCTCCTCCTGTACAGTAATTACCTCCCCCAGTCCCAGGTCACTATCTACTCCATCTTCTCCTCCTGTACAGTAATTACCTCCCGTAGTCCCAGGTCACTATCTACACCATCTTCTCTTCCTGTACAGTCATTATCTCCCCCAGTCCCAGGTCACTATCTACACCATCTTCTTCTCCTGTACAGTCATTACCTCCCCCAGTCCCAGGTCACTATCTACACCATCTTTTCCTTCTGTACAGTCATTACCTCCCCCAGTCCCAGGTCACTATCTACACTATCTTCTCCTGTACAGTAATTACTTCCCCCAGTCCCAGGTCACTATCTACACCATCTTCTCCACCTGTATAGTCATTACCTCCCCCAGTCCCAGGTCACTATCTACACTATCTTCCCCTTTACAGTAATTATCTTCCCCAGTCCCAGGTCACTATCTACACCATCTTCTCCTCCTGTACAGTCATTATCTCCCCCAGTCCCAGGTCACTATCTACACTATCTTCTCCTGTACGGTAATTATCTTCCCCAGTCCCAGGTCACTATCTACACTATCTTCTCCTGTACAGTAATTATCTCCCCCAGTCCCAGGTCACTATCTACACTATCTTCTCCTGTACCGTCATTACCTCCCCCAGTCCCAGGTCACTATCTACACTATCTTCTTCTCCTGTACAGTCATTACCTCCCCCAGTCCCAGGTCACTATCTACACCATCTTCTTCTCCTGTACAGTCATTATCTCCCCCAGTCCCAGGTCACTATCTACACTATCTTCTCCTGTACAGTAATTATCTCCCCCAGTCCTAATCTACACTTTCTTCTCCTTTTGTACAGTAATTACCAAACAACTTTGATGCAATCGTAATAATAACCTGTACTATAAAATGCCTTTATTACATACTTTTTCACTTTGTTTAATCTCATCTTGCCAAAATGTCATAAAAATGCATCAAAATGTAATTATGGACGCATGCCGTTCCAATGAAAAGTATAACTTGTTGAGAAAAAAAAAGTTGTCAGAATTCTATTTTTGCGCTAACTGAAATGTAAAAGTAGCAAATAAAAACACCTACATTAGCCGCTGGTAGGTATGTCAGAGTTTTCTGGTAGCTTCTAATTTCTTTCTCTGGGGTCAGTGTGAATGTGTATGTGAGAGATTGGAGAGATACAAATGGGTGGAACAAGGATGAGGCTGACTAGAGTGTAAAGGGCCCTTGTAGCCTAATGGGAGGTGTGATTACGCTCCATGCTTAGTCCCGATCACATGACCCCTGGTTTCAGCGGCCACATACATTGGCTGAGGTCACGTCAACATCCGTACTACTGTAACGGGGAGGCAGGTCCACTCAGTTGCACCCTCTCCTCCTTCCATATCACCCTTGTGCCTCTTGTGCGTTAACTGCCTTGATTGTAATATGTTTCCCTTTATCTGCTGCAATCTGCTCTGCTCTTATGTAAGGAGAAAGACCGGGCTGTGGGTGCCTGCGTCATGCTGGGTCTGGAACTGCTGAAGCTGTGGCCCATGTTGCCAGGGGGAAATAACGGGGGACGGGACAGGTCCCATGACCTGGGAAGAGGGGGTGTTACTGTAGGAGGGTGGTGCTGTTATGGACAGTAAGGAACACGCTGTTACTTTAAGAGACTGCACCCCCTTGTCTGGCAGGATGGAATTTTCTGCTTCTCCCCTGCAATAGACTGTGTGAATGAACTGGACTGTGCAGATGGCAGAAGTGGAGCCTGAACAGTGTGTGTGAGCTGAGGCTGCTGCAGAGAGAACTTTGTGCTAATAGCTGCAAGAGAGGAGAACTGTGTCCTGATATAGCTGCAAGAGAGGACCCCCAGCCTGTAACAGAGTGGACTTGTGAGATTTGACAGACTTTTCCCGATGCAGCGAGGGTGGCTGTCCTTTGTTAGTTCGAGGAGCCACAAAGATACTGAGAAAGGGATTTACAGTTTCCAGGAGCACCTCCAGTACCCAGAAGCAAGGGGAAGACCACGTTTCACGGAGCTGATAGAAAGCCGTGCGCACCACCGTACTAGACTGTTGGGGGTCCCCCGAGACTGGATCTGAGTCCCCAACATCACCGTGACTTTGTTCCTGTATTGTGCACATGTCAGGGCCTAGTGTAGGCTTCAATAGTCAGAACACGGCAGCCATGAGGCCTGCTTAGTAAAGGCCAGGGAGGTTATACGTAGAGTAGCATTATTCTTTGTTTATTGTTTGCATTTATTTGTGTGACATATATTGAGTCTGTAATAGTTGGAGCACCGTGCTGTTTTACGGACAAGCTAAAGAATATAACTCTAGTAAATTATCTTTTGCCATTGCATACCCCTGTTTGCATCTTTCTCATCCACTTCATTCCTTGCCTTCTAATAAATCAACCCTTTGTTGTTTGCACCTCATCTTGTGTACAGTAGTCTTCCTGCACCGTGGTGGTCCCCCGGCTATCGCTTCATTACTAAGCCAGGCAGTGAGGAGAAATCGCATGAAGAGAGGGTTTCCCACCGGCAGCGCGAGCAGAAGCAGGCGTGCGGCGCACTCCGCAGGGTGACAGACAGTGCGGAGACGTACTATGGCCGAGTTCTCCTGAGCGCTCGAGCGGGACAGAGTGAGGATCTGCGCCACGAGCAGTGACAGGCCGCGCAGCATAGATAAGGACCACAGAGCAGAGATCCAGGACGGCTGCATGAAAGATTTACTGCGTGAAAGACTTTCTGGGATCGGGGGTCACACAGAGCAGCACGTGCCGGGCAGTTTGGTGCAAATCAGCAGCAGCTCGCAGCCGAGTGAGCAGCGTGCTCCGTCCTCTGAGCCTCGGCACTGCGACGGGCTGCATTGTTTGGTCCCCGCCGCCTCCAGTGGGACTGCTGCAGAGCGAAGTTCCGTGACTGTGAGTACCGTGCAGAGGAGAGAAGGTTGAGTTCCGGACAGACTTTTGGGGCCTAACTTGCTACTTGCTTCCCACCCGTTTACGTTTGACTCTGAGAGTGCCGCACCCTTGTTTGTTTGGGCTGCGCCAACTTATGGATTAGGGGCTCAGCGGAAGGTACCGGAGACCGACTGCTGCCGCCAGAAGATGGACCGCTGTTTGCAGGACCCCAGTGAAACAGCACCGTGCTGGCCGCTGTTGGCGCCGCCGCCCTCCAAGCTTTAGCAGAAGACTCGGAAGCCTTTGACACGATAAGTGATTGAAGGAACTGCCGTTATCTTGTTTATTGCTCATTAACTCAACCTTTTACCTACCCTCATTTAACTGTTTATCTCCCTGTGTGGAGTATCCCCTGTCAAATGAAAACTGTTGGCCCTTGCTCTGTCTCTCTTGGGTCACTGCATCCCGCAACCTGCTTACAGTTATTCACTGTGGTAGGTCAGGGACAGCAAGAGTTAAGAGTGTGGGCTGTGCTTGCAGCTGCCCGGATCGGATCGTTGAACAGGGCACTGCCAGGCCTCCGGACAGGATTGTGAAGGACTACAAAATAAGGACTAAAGGACTGCATCACGAGTCTTCAGGATTTCAGGAGGGTCCCACGCTGAAGGGGTCTCAGGATGTGGATTTTTGTGATCTCCGTCTTCTGCAGCCGTTGTGGGTACGGATGTAGCCGGCATCAGGGAGGGATCAGGAATCCAGTGATGTATTTTTGTTGCTTTATTCTTTATATCCTGTCACATTAAATAAGTTGTGTTCCCCGTTGGACAATGGTTGCCTTTTCTGCCTCTCTTTTGCCCGGACTGGAGCAAGAACAAGGCACGTCGTGAGGAAGGTTGTGTTGGCCCCAACTGTCTATGTGGAAGGTGCCAAGGGAGAGATCGCTGACAGTCTGCTCAGTGGACTCTATTCAAGTACTGTGCCTTTAAGAACCTGGCTCTGACTACAAACTTCCCCCGTTCGCTCTTGTTGCACTACCTTCCCAGTCACATGCACTCTCCCGAATTCACTGGGCTGTGTGCGGCGTTAGCCCGATATCCAGCTCGCGCTTGCGGCCAATGAAAGCAGAGGAGTGAGGGAACGCGTCCGCTGAATAATGGGCGGTGGCATGTGGTGAAACACCGCCCACATTCCAGTCAGGGGGAGTGTGTGTGACACGACATCGGTGGCGGCTGCAGCCGGGGGTCATGTGAGCGGGACTGAGCGAGCAGCGATAGCGCCGCTCACAGGCGAATATTGGAGCATAAGTGATTTACAAAAATACCTTCAATTGGATGGGCGCACTATACAATTTAGTGGTCCACCTCTCTAACATGAAGCCCTGAATGCCGCAAGGCGGTTTCTACAAATGTTATTTCCGCTCTCTCGTAGGTCAGGTAGATAACAGCCACACCAGCTGGAGCCACGCAGTGCGGGCGACCTCCACTGCACAGAACACCCACATCATATGAAGGTTTCACTTTATAAACTTTATTTCTATAGTTTCATGGTTTATGATCTCTGAGGAGTCCAGACGTCATCACGAAGAAGCCGGACTGTGCATTTCCACTCAACGTAGAGGTAACGGTGGCCAAACTCAGGAGGACATGGACCAGTCATCATTCTGAAAGTGAAACAGATCATCATCCAACATCCCCCTCCTCATCAACCTCATCCACCACTTCTCCTCATCCTTACCCTCCAGCACTCTGCCTCTCTTCTTCATCCTCACCCACCACCCCCCTCCTCACCCACCACCCCCTCTCCTCATCATCCTTACCCTCCAGCACCCTGCCTCTCTTCTTCATCCTATCCCACCACCCCCCTCCTCACCCACCACCCCCTCTCCTCATCATTCTTACCCTCCAGCACCCTGCCTCTCTTCTTCATCCTCACGCACCACCCCCCTCCTCACTCACCATCCCCTCTCCTCATCATCCTCATCCACCACCCACCACCCTTCTCCTCACCCACCACCCCCTCCCTTCATCAACCTAATCCGCCGCCACCACCATACTCCCCTCCTCTTCATCGTTACCCACCAGCACCCTGCCTCTTCTTCATCCTCACCCACTACCCCCTCTCCTCATCAACCTCATCCACCATTACCACATCCTCCTCATCATCCTCACACACCACCCCCTCTTCATCCACCACCCCCTCCTCAATCTCACTCACCACCACCACACTCCTCCTCAACCTCACCCACCACACCCCCTCATCCTCATCATCCATACCCACCAGCACCTTTCCTCTCTTCTTCATCCTCACCCACCCCCCCCTCATCCACCACCCACCTCCTCATCAAACTCACCACCATGCTCCTGCTCCTCAACCTTATCCACCACAGCCCTTCCTCATTCTTACCTACCAACACCCTGCCTCTCTCCTTCATCCTCACCCCCCACCCCCACCTCATCAACCTCATCCTTACCTAACAGCACCCTGCCTGTCTTCTTCATCCTCACCCACCACCCTGCTCCTCATCCACCCCCTCTCATTAACCTCACCCACCACCCCCACCTCATCAACCTCATCCTTACCCTCCAACACCCTGCTTGTCTTCTTCATCCTCACCCACCACGCCCCTCCTCATCATCCTCTGCCACCACCATCATGCCCCCTCCTCATAATCCTCACCCACCATATCTTCACGAACCACCATCATGCTCCTCCATGTCCTCTTCACCTACCACCATACCACTCCTACACATCATGACTAACAACCTCATCATCTGCACTCACTACCATCATACTCCCTCACCACCCATAAACAATAACTTACTATCTCATGCTGATGATGACAGTATGCGCTGTGTGATCAGATATGAGATGTACATGTACAGTTATGGATGAAAGTATTGGTACCCTGGAAATTATTTCAGAAATTTTAGTATTTCTACCAGCATATTATTGCAATTATACATGGTTTGTAATAAACATGTTCATTTTTTTGTGTGTATTAGAACAACAACAAAAAAACATAGAAAAAAAGGCTAATTTGACATAATTTCACACTAATCTCCCAGAATGGGCCTGACAAAATTGTTGGCATCTTTCAACAAATATCGCTTAACAACTTTGTTTCAAGCATGTGAAGCTTGTTCGGACTTGTGGGTGGCAAGTAACAGGTGGTTGGCAATATGAAAATCACACCTGAAACCAGGGGAGAAGTTGACTCAGTGTTTGCATTGTGTGTCTGTGTGTGCCACACTAAGCATGGAGAACAGAAAGAGGTGAAGAGAATTGTCTGAGGACATGAAAACCAAAATTGTTAAACAATATCAGCAATTTCAAGGTTACAAGTCCAGATATATTGATGTTGCTTTGTTCACGGTGCACAAATCAAGAACTTCAAAACTCATGGCACTGTAGCTAACCTTCCCCCTGGCAGAAAAAAAAATTGATGAAAGGTTGCAACACAGCATAGTCTGGATGGTGGATAAGCAGCCCCAATCAAGTGCCAAAGAATTTCAAGCTGTCCTACAGGCTCAGGGTGCATCAGTGTTCCTGCAAACTATCTGTCGACATTTCAATGAAATTAAAAGCCATGACAAGAGAGACCCAGGAGAACCCCACTGCTGACACAGACATAAAAGCTAGACTGCAGTTTGACAAAATGTAGGTGAGTAGCTCATTATCCTTCTGGGAAAGCATCATGTGGACAGATGAGACCAAGAGCTTTTTGGTAAAGCCCATCATTCTACTGTTCACCAAAACAGAATGAGGCCTACAAAGAAGAGAACACAGTACCTATAGTCAAATATGGTGGAGGTTCAAAGATGTTTTGGGGTTGTTTTGCTGCCTCTGGCACTGGCTGAATTGACTGTGTGCAAGGCATTATGGCATCTGAAGATTACCAAAGGATTTTGGAATGCAATGTAGTGTTCAAGATCAGAAAGCTGGGTTTGCATCCTAGGTCATGTGTTTCCAGTAAAACCATGGCTTTAAACATACAAACATACTCAAGAAGCACCTATAACTGGATGGAAACAAAGTGCTGGAGAGTTCTTATGTGGCAGCTATGAGTCCAGATCTAAATCCCTTTGATCGCCTTCAAGTATGCGAGACCTGGAGTAATCAACTAATCCACCTGTCCCCCCGCTATTCCCCGGCCTCTCCCCTCTGTAAATCCCTTCACTGGCTCCCCATTACCCAAAGACTCCAGTACAAAACCCTAACCATGACATACAAAGCCATCCAGAACCTGTCTCCTCCATACATCTGTGACCTCGTCTCCCGGTACTTACCTACACGCAACCTCCGATCCTCACAAGATCTCCTTCTCTACTCCCCTCTTATCTCCTCTTCCCACAATCGCATACAAGATTTCTCCCGTGCATCCCCCCTACTCTGGAACCCTCTACCACAACACATCAGACTCTCGCCTACCATCGAAACCTTCAAAAAGAACCTGAAGACCCACCTCTTCCGACAAGCCTACAACCTGCAGTAACCACCGATCGACCAAACCACTGCACGACCAGCTCTATCCTCACCTACTGTATCCTCACCCATCTCTTGTAGATTGTGAGCCTTCGCAGGCAGGGTCTTCTCTCCTCCTGTATCCTCACCCATCCCTTGTAGATTGTGAGCCTTCGCGGGCAGGGTCCTCTCTCCTCCTGTATCCTCACCCATCCCTTGTAGATTGTGAGCCATCGCGGGCAGGATCCTCTCTCCTCCTGTATCCTCACCCATCCCTTGTAGATTGTGAGCCTTCGCGGGTAGGGTCTTCTCTCCTCCTGTATTCTCACCCATCCCTTGTAGATTGTGAGCCTTCGCGGGCAGGGTCCTCTCTCCTCCTGTATGCTCACCCATCCCTTGTAGATTGTGAGCCCTCGCGGGCAGGATCCTCTCTCCTCCTGTATTCTCACCCATCTCTTGTAGATTGTGAGCCTTCGCGAGCAGGGTCCTCTCTCCTCCTGTATCCTCACCCATCCCTTGTAGATTGTGAGCCCTCGCGGGCAGGATCCTCTCTCCTCCTGTATCCTCACCCATCTCTTGTAGATTGTGAGCCTTCGCGGGCAGGGTCTTCTCTCCTCCTGTATCCTCACCCATCCCTTGTAGATTGTGAGCCTTTGCGGGCAGGGTCCTCTCTCCTCCTGTATCCTCACCCATCCCTTGTAGATTGTGAGCCCTCGCGGGCAGGATCCTCTCTCCTCCTGTATCCTCACCCATCCCTTGTAGATTGTGAGCCTTCGCGGGTAGGGTCTTCTCTCCTCCTGTATTCTCACCCATCCCTTGTAGATTGTGAGCCTTCGCGGGCAGGGTCCTCTCTCCTCCTGTATCCTCACCCATCCCTTGTAGATTGTGAGCCCTCGCGGGCAGGATCCTCTCTCCTCCTGTATTCTCACCCATCCCTTGTAGATTGTGAGCCCTCACGGGCAGGGTCTTCTCTCCTCCTGTATCCTCACCCATCCCTTGTAGATTGTGAGCCTTCGCGGGCAGGGTCCTCTCTCCTACTGTATCCTCACCCATCCCTTGTAGATTGTGAGCCCTCGCGGGCAGGATCCTCTCTCCTACTGTATCCTCACCCATCCCTTGTAGATTGTGAGCCCTCGCGGGCAGTGTCCTCTCTCCTCCTGTATCCTCACCCATCCCTTGTAGATTGTGAGCCCTCGCGGGCAGGGTCCTCTCTCCTCCTGTATCCTCACCCATCCCTTGTAGATTGTGAGCCTTCGCGGGCAGTGTCCTCTCTCCTCCTGTATGCTCACCCATCCCTTGTAGATTGTGAGCCCTCGCGGGCAGGGTCCTCTCTCCTCCTGTATCCTCACCCATCCCTTGTAGATTGTGAGCCCTCGTGGGCAGAGTCCTCTCTCCTACTGTATCCTCACCCATCCCTTGTAGATTGTGAGCCCTCGTGGGCAGGGTCCTCTCTCCTCCTGTATCCTCACCCATCCCTTGTAGATTGTGAGCCCTCGCAGGCAGGGTCCTCTCTCCTCCTGTATGCTCACCCATCCCTTGTAGATTGTGAGCCCTCGCGGGCAGGGTCCTCTCTCCTCCTGTATCCTCACCCATCCCTTGTAGATTGTGAGCCCTCGCAGGCAGGGTCCTCTCTCCTCCTGTATTCTCACCCATCCCTTGTAGACTGTGAGCCCTCGCAGGCAGGGTCCTCTCTCCTCCTGTATCCTCACCCATCCCTTGTAGATTGTGAGCCCTCGCAGGCACTGTCCTCTCTCCTCCTGTATGCTCACCCATCCCTTGTAGATTGTGAGCCCTCGCGGGCAGGGTCCTCTCTCCTCCTGTATCCTCACCCATCCCTTGTAGACTGTGAGCCCTCGCGGGCAGGGTCCTCTCTCCTCCTGTATCCTCACCCATCCCTTGTAGATTGTGAGCCCTCGTGGGCAGGGTCCTCACTCCTCCTGTATCCTCACCCATCCCTTGTAGATTGTGAGCCCTCGCGGGCAGGGTCCTCTCTCCTCCTGTATTCTCACCCATCCCTTGTAGATTGTGAGCCCTCGCGGGCAGGGTCCTCTCTCCTCCTGTATTCTCACCCATCCCTTGTAGATTGTGAGCCCTCGCGGGCAGGGTCCTCTCTCCTGTATCCTCACCCATCCCTTGTAGATTGTGAGCCCTCGCGGGCAGGGTCCTCTCTCCTCCTGTATCCTCACCCATCCCTTGTAGATTGTGAGCCCTCACGGGCAGGGTCTTCTCTCCTCCTGTATCCTCACCCATCCCTTGTAGATTGTGAGCCCTCGCGGGCAGGGTCCTCTCTCCTCCTGTATCCTCACCCATCCCTTTTAGATTGTGAGCCCTCGCGGGCAGGGTCCTCTCTCCTCCTATATCCTCACCCATCCCTTGTAGATTGTGAGCCCTCGCGGGCAGGATCCTCTCTCCTCCTATATCCTCACCCATCCCTTGTAGATTGTGAGCCCTCGCGGGCAGGATCCTCTCTCCTCCTGTATCCTCACCCATCCCTTGTAGATTGTGAGCCCTCGCGGGCAGGGTCCTCTCTCCTCCTGTATCCTCACCCATCCCTTGTAGATTGTGAGCCCTCGCGGGCAGGGTCCTCTCTCCTCCTGTATCCTCACCCATCCCTTGTAGATTGTGAGCCCTCGCGGGCAGGGTCCTCTCTCCTCCTGTATCCTCACCCATCCCTTGTAGATTGTGAGCCCTCGCGGGCAGGATCCTCTCTCGTACTGTATCCTCACCCATCCCTTGTAGATTGTGAGCCCTCGCGGGCAGGGTCCTCTCTCCTCCTGTATCCTCACCCATCCCCTGTAGATTGTGAGCCCTCGCGGGCAGGGTCATCTCTCCTCCTGTATCCTTACCCATCCCTTGTAGATTGTGAGCCCTCGCGGGCAGGGTCCTCTCTCGTACTGTATCCTCACCCATCCCTTGTAGCTTGTGAGCGCTCGCGGGCAGGGTCCTCTCTCCTCCTGTATTCTCACCCATCCCTTGTAGATTGTGAGCCCTCGCGGGCAGGGTCCTCTCTCGTACTGTATCCTCACCCATCCCTTGTAGATTGTGAGCCCTCGCGGGCAGTGTCCTCTCTCCTCCTGTATCCTCACCCATCCCTTGTAGATTGTGAGCCCTCGCGGGCAGGGTCCTCTCTCCTCCTGTATCCTCACCCATCCCTTGTAGCTTGTGAGCCCTCGTGGGCAGGGTCCTCTCTCGTACTGTATCCTCACCCATCCCTTGTAGATTGTGAGCCCTCGCGGGCAGGGTCCTCTCTCCTCCTGTATTCTCACCTATCCCTTGTAGATTGTGAGCCCTCGCGGGCAGGGTCCTCTCTCCTCCTGTACCAGTTGTGACTTGTATTGTTTAAGATTATTGTACTTGTTTTTATTATGTATACCCCTCCTCACATGTAATGCGCCATGGAATAAATGGCGCTATAAGGGTACTGTATGTGCACACGCTGCGGATTTTGCTGCGGATCCACAGCGGATTGGCAGCTGCAGATTCGCAGCAGTTTTCCATTTGTTTACATTAACATATAAACCTATGGAAAACAAAATCCGCAGTGCACATGTTGCCGAAAAAAAATGTGCGGAAAAGTAGCATAATTTAATCCGTAGCATGTCAATTCTTTGTCCGGAATCCGCAGCGGTTTACACCTGCTCCATAATAGGAATCCGCAGGTGTAAAACCGCAGGTGGAATCCGCGCAAAAAACGCATAAAATCCGCAGTAAATCCGCAGGTAAAATGCAGTGCATTTCACCTGCGGATTTGTCAAAACAGGTTCCATCTATGTGTGCACATACCCTAATAATAAATAATAATAATTTGCAAAAGAAGAGTCGTCCAAAACTCCGGCTGAGAGGTGTAAGACGCTTGTGATGGTTATAGGAAGCGATTGATTGCAGTTATTTATTCCAAAGGGGGTGACCAAATATTTAGTTGATTGTGCCAACAATTTTTTCCAGTCAATTGTAGGGGTTTTGTGTGAAATTATGTCCAAATTGCCATTTTTTTCTGTTTTTTTTATTTTTTGCATTGTTCCAATACACACATAGGAAACAGACGTGTATAACAAAACATGTGGAACTGCAATCATTTTCTGGAGCAACATCAAGGGTGCCAACACTTTTCAGCCATGACTGTATTTACAGGTGCATGGCCATACGTTCGGTTTCTACGTGCATGTACTCACCTCCATAGCACATGAAGGGTAGGGTCTCCCCACAGCACGCAGAGCTCCAGGTGAAGTTTTTACTGGGGTCTCCTGAGATGAGTCCGCATGGTTTAGATATTGGGTCGCTGGGTTCGGATTCTCCCCAGTCGGCATATTGTCCCCATGTCTGGCCACCGCTCCAGCGCCAATCTCCCCAAAAACGATTCCTTTTTAACCCAAACCAAAATCCTTTGCTGGGAATGTAGTTAGACAAGAGGGCGGCAATACCGGATTGCTCCTCAGTGGAAGTTATGGAGGCCAGGTCTGTGTAGTGGGTCCGGCAGAAGGTCCGAGATTTTCCCCAAGTCATGGGTGTCTGCACCAAGTGTAGGATGCCTGAAGGGAGAAGTCACAATAAGTGCCCTTTACTAATTACTGCTCTGAGCTAACCCCCTCACAGTCACACTGCAGAAAGACCACCATGCCATGTGATGAAAGGAAGATAAGCTGAAATTATAGTAGTGTTACTGCTCTGATCTAACCCCCTCATAGTCACACTGCAGAAAGACCACCATGCCATGTGATGAATGGAAGATAAGCTGAAATTATAGTAGTGTTACTGGTCTGATCTAACCCCCTCATAGTCACACTGCAGAAAGACCACCATGCCATGCGATGAAAGGAAGATAAGCTGAAATTATAGTAGTGTTACTGGTCTGATCTAACCCCCTCACAGTCACACTGCAGAAAGACCACCATGCCATGTGATGAAAGGAAGATAAGCTGAAAATATAGTAGTGTTACTGGTCTGAGCTAACCCCCTCATAGTCACACTGCAGAAAGACCACCATGCCATGTGATGAAAGGAAGATAAGCTGAAAATATAGTAGTGTTACTGCTCTGAGCTAACCCCCTCATAGTCACACTGCAGAAAGACCACCATGCCATGCGATGAATGGAAGATAAGCTGAAATTATAGTAGTGTTACTGCTCTGAGCTAACCCCCTCACAGTCACACTGCAGAAAGACCACCATGCCATGTGATGAAAGGAAGATAAGCTGAAAATATAGTAGTGTTACTGCTCTGAGCTAACCCCCTCACAGTCACACTGCAGAAAGACCACCATGCCATGTGATGAAAGGAAGATAAGCTGAAAATATAGTAGTGTTACTGGTCTGATCTAACCCCCTCACAGTCACACTGCAGAAAGACCACCATGCCATGTGATGAAAGGAAGATAAGCTGAAATTATAGTAGTGTTACTGGTCTGAGCTAACCCCCTCACAGTCACACTGCAGAAAGACCACCATGCCATGTGATGAAAGGAAGATAAGCTGAAAATATAGTAGTGTTACTGCTCTGAGCTAACCCCCTCACAGTCACACTGCAGAAAGACCACCATGCCATGCGATGAATGGAAGATAAGCTGAAAATATAGTAGTGTTACTGGTCTGAGCTAACCCCCTCACAGTCACACTGCAGAAAGACCACCATGTCATGTGATGAATGGAAGATAAGCTGAAAATATAGTAGTGTTACTGCTCTGATCTAACCCCCTCATAGTCACACTGCAGAAAGACCACCATGCCATGCGATGAATGGAAGATAAGCTGAAATTATAGTAGTGTTACTGCTCTGATCTAACCCCCTCACAGTCACACTGCAGAAAGACCACCATGCCATGTGATGAATGGAAGATAAGCTGAAATTATAGTAGTGTTACTGCTCTGATCTAACCCCCTCATAGTCACACTGCAGAAAGACCACCATGCCATGTGATGAATGGAAGATAAGCTGAAAATATAGTAGTGTTACTAGTCTGAGCTAACCCCCTCACAGTCACACTGCAGAAAGACCACCATGCCATGTGATGAAAGGAAGATAAGCTGAAAATATAGTAGTGTTACTGGTCTGAGCTAACCCCCTCATAGTCACACTGCAGAAAGACCACCATGCCATGTGATGAATGGAAGATAAGCTGAAAATATAGTAGTGTTACTGGTCTGAGCTAACCCCCTCATAGTCACACTGCAGAAAGACCACCATGCCATGCGATGAAAGGAAGATAAGCTGAAATTATAGTAGTGTTACTGGTCTGAGCTAACCCCCTCATAGTCACACTGCAGAAAGACCACCATGCCATGTGATGAATGGAAGATAAGCTGAAATTATAGTAGTGTTACTGCTCTGATCTAACCCCCTCATAGTCACACTGCAGAAAGACCACCATGCCATGTGATGAAAGGAAGATAAGCTGAAATTATAGTAGTGTTACTGCTCTGATCTAACCCCCTCATAGTCATACTGCAGAAAGACCACCATGCCATGTGATGAATGGAAGATAAGCTGAAAATATAGTAGTGTTACTGGTCTGAGCTAACCCCCTCATAGTCACACTGCAGAAAGACCACCATGCCATGTGATGAATGGAAGATAAGCTGAAATTATAGTAGTGTTACTGCTCTGATCTAACCCCCTCATAGTCACACTGCAGAAAGACCACCATGCCATGTGATGAAAGGAAGATAAGCTGAAATTATAGTAGTGTTACTGCTCTGAGCTAACCCCCTCATAGTCACACTGCAGAAAGACCACCATGCCATGTGATGAAAGGAAGATAAGCTGAAAATATAGTAGTGTTACTGCTCTGATCTAACCCCCTCACAGTCACACTGCAGAAAGACCACCATGCCATGTGATGAATGGAAGATAAGCTGAAAATATAGTAGTGTTACTGGTCTGAGCTAACCCCCTCATAGTCATACTGCAGAAAGACCACCATGCCATGTGATGAAAGGAAGATAAGCTGAAAATATAGTAGTGTTACTGGTCTGATCTAACCCCCTCATAGTCACACTGCAGAAAGACCACCATGCCATGCGATGAATGGAAGATAAGCTGAAATTATAGTAGTGTTACTGCTCTGAGCTAACCCCCTCATAGTCACACTGCAGAAAGACCACCATGCCATGTGATGAAAGGAAGATAAGCTGAAAATATAGTAGTGTTACTGGTCTGATCTAACCCCCTCATAGTCACACTGCAGAAAGACCACCATGCCATGCGATGAATGGAAGATAAGCTGAAATTATAGTAGTGTTACTGCTCTGAGCTAACCCCCTCATAGTCACACTGCAGAAAGACCACCATGCCATGTGATGAATGGAAGATAAGCTGAAATTATAGTAGTGTTACTGCTCTGAGCTAACCCCCTCATAGTCATACTGCAGAAAGACCACCATGCCATGTGATGAAAGGAAGATAAGCTGAAATTATAGTAGTGTTACTGGTCTGAGCTAACCCCCTCACAGTCACACTGCAGAAAGACCACCATGCCATGTGATGAAAGGAAGATAAGCTGAAATTATAGTAGTGTTACTGGTCTGAGCTAACCCCCTCATAGTCATACTGCAGAAAGACCACCATGCCATGTGATGAAAGGAAGATAAGCTGAAATTATAGTAGTGTTACTGGTCTGAGCTAACCCCCTCATAGTCATACTGCAGAAAGACCACCATGCCATGTGATGAAAGGAAGATAAGCTGAAATTATAGTAGTGTTACTGCTCTGAGCTAACCCCCTCATAGTCACACTGCAGAAAGACCACCATGCCATGTGATGAAAGGAAGATAAGCTGAAATTAAAGTAGTGTTACTGGTCTGAGCTAACCCCCTCATAGTCATACTGCAGAAAGACCACCATGCCATGTGATGAAAGGAAGATAAGCTGAAATTATAGTAGTGTTACTGCTCTGAGCTAACCCCCTCATAGTCATACTGCAGAAAGACCACCATGCCATGTGATGAATGGAAGATAAGCTGAAAATATAGTAGTGTTACTGGTCTGAGCTAACCCCCTCACAGTCACACTGCAGAAAGACCACCATGCCATGTGATGAATGGAAGATAAGCTGAAAATATAGTAGTGTTACTGGTCTGAGCTAACCCCCTCACAGTCACACTGCAGAAAGACCACCATGCCATGTGATGAAAGGAAGATAAGCTGAAATTAAAGTAGTGTTACTGGTCTGAGCTAACCCCCTCATAGTCATACTGCAGAAAGACCACCATGCCATGTGATGAATGGAAGATAAGCTGAAATTATAGTAGTGTTACTGCTCTGATCTAACCCCCTCATAGTCACACTGCAGAAAGACCACCATGCCATGTGATGAAAGGAAGATAAGCTGAAATTATAGTAGTGTTACTGGTCTGAGCTAACCCCCTCATAGTCACACTGCAGAAAGACCACCATGCCATGTGATGAAAGGAAGATAAGCTGAAAATATAGTAGTGTTACTGCTCTGATCTAACCCCCTCATAGTCATACTGCAGAAAGACCACCATGCCATGTGATGAATGGAAGATAAGCTGAAAATATAGTAGTGTTACTGGTCTGAGCTAACCCCCTCACAGTCACACTGCAGAAAGACCACCATGCCATGTGATGAATGGAAGATAAGCTGAAATTAAAGTAGTGTTACTGGTCTGAGCTAACCCCCTCATAGTCATACTGCAGAAAGACCACCATGCCATGTGATGAATGGAAGATAAGCTGAAATTATAGTAGTGTTACTGCTCTGATCTAACCCCCTCATAGTCACACTGCAGAAAGACCACCATGCCATGTGATGAAAGGAAGATAAGCTGAAATTATAGTAGTGTTACTGGTCTGAGCTAACCCCCTCATAGTCACACTGCAGAAAGACCACCATGCCATGTGATGAAAGGAAGATAAGCTGAAAATATAGTAGTGTTACTGCTCTGATCTAACCCCCTCACAGTCACACTGCAGAAAGACCACCATGTCATGTGATGAATGGAAGATAAGCTGAAAATATAGTAGTGTTACTAGTCTGAGCTAACCCCCTCATAGTCATACTGCAGAAAGACCACCATGCCATGTGATGAAAGGAAGATAAGCTGAAATTATAGTAGTGTTACTGCTCTGAGCTAACCCCCTCATAGTCATACTGCAGAAAGACCACCATGCCATGTGATGAATGGAAGATAAGCTGAAATTATAGTAGTGTTACTGGTCTGATCTAACCCCCTCATAGTCACACTGCAGAAAGACCACCATGCCATGTGATGAAAGGAAGATAAGCTGAAATTATAGTAGTGTTACTGGTCTGAGCTAACCCCCTCATAGTCACACTGCAGAAAGACCACCATGCCATGTGATGAAAGGAAGATAAGCTGAAAATATAGTAGTGTTACTGGTCTGAGCTAACCCCCTCACAGTCACACTGCAGAAAGACCACCATGCCATGCGATGAATGGAAGATAAGCTGAAATTATAGTAGTGTTACTGGTCTGATCTAACCCCCTCATAGTCATACTGCAGAAAGACCACCATGCCATGTGATGAATGGAAGATAAGCTGAAAATATAGTAGTGTTACTGGTCTGAGCTAACCCCCTCATAGTCACACTGCAGAAAGACCACCATGCCATGTGATGAAAGGAAGATAAGCTGAAAATATAGTAGTGTTACTGGTCTGAGCTAACCCCCTCACAGTCACACTGCAGAAAGACCACCATGCCATGCGATGAATGGAAGATAAGCTGAAATTATAGTAGTGTTACTGGTCTGATCTAACCCCCTCATAGTCACACTGCAGAAAGACCACCATGCCATGTGATGAAAGGAAGATAAGCTGAAATTATAGTAGTGTTACTGGTCTGAGCTAACCCCCTCATAGTCACACTGCAGAAAGACCACCATGCCATGTGATGAAAGGAAGATAAGCTGAAAATATAGTAGTGTTACTGGTCTGAGCTAACCCCCTCACAGTCACACTGCAGAAAGACCACCATGCCATGCGATGAATGGAAGATAAGCTGAAATTATAGTAGTGTTACTGGTCTGAGCTAACCCCCTCATAGTCACACTGCAGAAAGACCACCATGCCATGTGATGAATGGAAGATAAGCTGAAAATATAGTAGTGTTACTGGTCTGAGCTAACCCCCTCATAGTCATACTGCAGAAAGACCACCATGCCATGTGATGAATGGAAGATAAGCTGAAATTATAGTAGTGTTACTGGTCTGAGCTAACCCCCTCATAGTCATACTGCAGAAAGACCACCATGTCATGTGATGAATGGAAGATAAGCTGAAAATATAGTAGTGTTACTGCTCTGAGGTAACCCCCTCATAGTCACACTGCAGAAAGACCACCATGCCATGTGATGAATGGAAGATAAGCTGAAATTATAGTAGTGTTACTGCTCTGATCTAACCCCCTCACAGTCACACTGCAGAAAGACCACCATGCCATGTGATGAATGGAAGATAAGCTGAAATTATAGTAGTGTTACTGCTCTGAGCTAACCCCCTCATAGTCATACTGCAGAAAGACCACCATGCCATGTGATGAAAGGAAGATAAGCTGAAATTATAGTAGTGTTACTGGTCTGAGCTAACCCCCTCATAGTCACACTGCAGAAAGACCACCATGCCATGTGATGAATGGAAGATAAGCTGAAATTATAGTAGTGTTACTGCTCTGAGCTAACCCCCTCATAGTCACTGCAGAAAGACCACCATGCCATGTGATGAAAGGAAGATAAGCTGAAATTATAGTAGTGTTACTGCTCTGAGCTAACCCCCTCATAGTCATACTGCAGAAAGACCACCATGCCATGTGATGAAAGGAAGATAAGCTGAAATTATAGTAGTGTTACTGCTCTGAGCTAACCCCCTCATAGTCATACTGCAGAAAGACCACCATGCCATGCGATGAATGGAAGATAAGCTGAAACTATAGTAGTGTTACTGGTCTGAGCTAACCCCCTCATAGTCATACTGCAGAAAGACCACCATGCCATGCGATGAATGGAAGATAAGCTGAAATTATAGTAGTGTTACTGCTCTGAGCTAACCCCCTCATAGTCACACTGCAGAAAGACCACCATGCCATGCGATGAATGGAAGATAAGCTGAAATTATAGTAGTGTTACTGCTCTGAGCTAACCCCCTCATAGTCATACTGCAGAAAGACCACCATGCCATGTGATGAAAGGAAGATAAGCTGAAATTATAGTAGTGTTACTGGTCTGAGCTAACCCCCTCATAGTCACACTGCAGAAAGACCACCATGCCATGCGATGAATGGAAGATAAGCTGAAACTATAGTAGTGTTACTGGTCTGAGCTAACCCCCTCATAGTCATACTGCAGAAAGACCACCATGCCATGCGATGAATGGAAGATAAGCTGAAATTATAGTAGTGTTACTGCTCTGAGCTAACCCCCTCATAGTCACACTGCAGAAAGACCACCATGCCATGTGATGAAAGGAAGATAAGCTGAAATTATAGTAGTGTTACTGCTCTGATCTAACCCCCTCACAGTCACACTGCAGAAAGACCACCATGTCATGCGATGAATGGAAGATAAGCTAAAATTATAGTAGTGTTACTGGTCTGAGCTAACCCCCTCATTGTCATACTGCAGAAAGACCACCATGCCATGTGATGAATGGAAGATAAGCTGAAAATATAGTAGTGTTACTGGTCTGAGCTAACCCCCTCATAGTCACACTGCAGAAAGACCACCATGCCATGTGATGAATGGAAGATAAGCTGAAATTATAGTAGTGTTACTGCTCTGATCTAACCCCCTCACAGTCATACTGCAGAAAGACCACCATGCCATGTGATGAATGGAAGATAAGCTGAAATTATAGTAGTGTTAATGGTCTGAGCTAACCCCCTCATAGTCACACTGCAGAAAGACCACCATGCCATGCGATGAATGGAAGATAAGCTGAAAATATAGTAGTGTTACTGGTCTGAGCTAACCCCCTCATAGTCACACTGCAGAAAGACCACCATGCCATGCGATGAAAGGAAGATAAGCTGAAATTATAGTAGTGTTACTGCTCTGAGCTAACCCCCTCACAGTCATACTGCAGAAAGACCACCATGTCATGTGATGAATGGAAGATAAGCTGAAAATATAGTAGTGTTACTGGTCTGAGCTAACCCCCTCATAGTCATACTGCAGAAAGACCACCATGCCATGTGATGAAAGGAAGATAAGCTGAAATTATAGTAGTGTTACTGGTCTGAGCTAACCCCCTCATAGTCACTGCAGAAAGACCACCATGCCATGTGATGAAAGGAAGATAAGCTGAAAATATAGTAGTGTTACTGGTCTGATCTAACCCCCTCATAGTCACACTGCAGAAAGACCACCATGCCATGCGATGAATGGAAGATAAGCTGAAATTATAGTAGTGTTACTGCTCTGAGCTAACCCCCTCACAGTCACACTGCAGAAAGACCACCATGCCATGTGATGAATGGAAGATAAGCTGAAATTATAGTAGTGTTACTGCTCTGAGCTAACCCCCTCATAGTCACTGCAGAAAGACCACCATGCCATGTGATGAATGGAAGATAAGCTGAAATTATAGTAGTGTTACTGGTCTGAGCTAACCCCCTCATAGTCACACTGCAGAAAGACCACCATGCCATGTGATGAAAGGAAGATAAGCTGAAATTATAGTAGTGTTACTGGTCTGAGCTAACCCCCTCATAGTCACTGCAGAAAGACCACCATGCCATGTGATGAAAGGAAGATAAGCTGAAATTATAGTAGTGTTACTGGTCTGAGCTAACCCCCTCATAGTCACACTGCAGAAAGACCACCATGCCATGCGATGAATGGAAGATAAGCTGAAACTATAGTAGTGTTACTGGTCTGATCTAACCCCCTCATAGTCACACTGCAGAAAGACCACCATGCCATGTGATGAAAGGAAGATAAGCTGAAATTATAGTAGTGTTACTGCTCTGATCTAACCCCCTCACAGTCACACTGCAGAAAGACCACCATGCCATGTGATGAATGGAAGATAAGCTGAAATTATAGTAGTGTTACTGGTCTGAGCTAACCCCCTCATAGTCACACTGCAGAAAGACCACCATGCCATGCGATGAAAGGAAGATAAGCTGAAATTATAGTAGTGTTACTGGTCTGAGCTAACCCCCTCATAGTCATACTGCAGAAAGACCACCATGCCATGTGATGAAAGGAAGATAAGCTGAAATTATAGTAGTGTTACTGGTCTGAGCTAACCCCCTCATAGTCACTGCAGAAAGACCACCATGCCATGTGATGAAAGGAAGATAAGCTGAAAATATAGTAGTGTTACTGGTCTGATCTAACCCCCTCATAGTCACACTGCAGAAAGACCACCATGCCATGCGATGAATGGAAGATAAGCTGAAATTATAGTAGTGTTACTGCTCTGAGCTAACCCCCTCATAGTCACACTGCAGAAAGACCACCATGCCATGTGATGAAAGGAAGATAAGCTGAAATTATAGTAGTGTTACTGGTCTGAGCTAACCCCCTCATAGTCACTGCAGAAAGACCACCATGCCATGTGATGAAAGGAAGATAAGCTGAAATTATAGTAGTGTTACTGGTCTGAGCTAACCCCCTCATAGTCACACTGCAGAAAGACCACCATGCCATGCGATGAATGGAAGATAAGCTGAAACTATAGTAGTGTTACTGGTCTGAGCTAACCCCCTCATAGTCATACTGCAGAAAGACCACCATGCCATGCGATGAATGGAAGATAAGCTGAAATTATAGTAGTGTTACTGCTCTGAGCTAACCCCCTCATAGTCACACTGCAGAAAGACCACCATGCCATGTGATGAATGGAAGATAAGCTGAAAATATAGTAGTGTTACTGGTCTGAGCTAACCCCCTCACAGTCACACTGCAGAAAGACCACCATGCCATGTGATGAATGGAAGATAAGCTGAAATTATAGTAGTGTTACTGGTCTGAGCTAACCCCCTCACAGTCACACTGCAGAAAGACCACCATGCCATGTGATGAAAGGAAGATAAGCTGAAATTATAGTAGTGTTACTGGTCTGAGCTAACCCCCTCATAGTCACACTGCAGAAAGACCACCATGCCATGCGATGAATGGAAGATAAGCTGAAACTATAGTAGTGTTACTGGTCTGAGCTAACCCCCTCATAGTCATACTGCAGAAAGACCACCATGCCATGCGATGAATGGAAGATAAGCTGAAATTATAGTAGTGTTACTGCTCTGAGCTAACCCCCTCACAGTCACACTGCAGAAAGACCACCATGCCATGTGATGAAAGGAAGATAAGCTGAAATTATAGTAGTGTTACTGCTCTGATCTAACCCCCTCACAGTCACACTGCAGAAAGACCACCATGCCATGTGATGAATGGAAGATAAGCTGAAATTATAGTAGTGTTACTGGTCTGAGCTAACCCCCTCATAGTCACACTGCAGAAAGACCACCATGCCATGTGATGAAAGGAAGATAAGCTGAAATTATAGTAGTGTTACTGGTCTGAGCTAACCCCCTCATAGTCACACTGCAGAAAGACCACCATGCCATGTGATGAATGGAAGATAAGCTGAAATTATAGTAGTGTTACTGGTCTGAGCTAACCCCCTCACAGTCACACTGCAGAAAGACCACCATGCCATGTGATGAAAGGAAGATAAGCTGAAATTATAGTAGTGTTACTGGTCTGAGCTAACCCCCTCATAGTCACACTGCAGAAAGACCACCATGCCATGTGATGAAAGGAAGATAAGCTGAAATTATAGTAGTGTTACTGGTCTGAGCTAACCCCCTCACAGTCACACTGCAGAAAGACCACCATGCCATGTGATGAAAGGAAGATAAGCTGAAATTATAGTAGTGTTACTGGTCTGAGCTAACCCCCTCACAGTCACACTGCAGAAAGACCACCATGCCATGCGATGAAAGGAAGATAAGCTGAAATTATAGTAGTGTTACTGGTCTGAGCTAACCCCCTCACAGTCACACTGCAGAAAGACCACCATGCCATGTGATGAAAGGAAGATAAGCTGAAAATATAGTAGTGTTACTGGTCTGAGCTAACCCCCTCATAGTCATACTGCAGAAAGACCACCATGTCATGTGATGAAAGGAAGATAAGCTGAAAATATAGTAGTGTTACTGGTCTGAGCTAACCCCCTCATAGTCATACTGCAGAAAGACCACCATGTCATGTGATGAAAGGAAGATAAGCTGAAAATATAGTAGTGTTACTGGTCTGAGCTAACCCCCTCATAGTCATACTGCAGAAAGACCACCATGTCATGTGATGAAAGGAAGATAAGCTGAAAATATAGTAGTGTTACTGGTCTGAGCTAACCCCCTCATAGTCATACTGCAGAAAGACCACCATGCCATGTGATGAAAGGAAGATAAGCTGAAAATATAGTAGTGTTACTGGTCTGAGCTAACCCCCTCATAGTCACACTGCAGAAAGACCACCATGCCATGTGATGAAAGGAAGATAAGCTGAAAATATAGTAGTGTTACTGGTCTGAGCTAACCCCCTCATAGTCACACTGCAGAAAGACCACCATGCCATGTGATGAATGGAAGATAAGCTGAAATTATAGTAGTGTTACTGCTCTGAGCTAACCCCCTCATAGTCACACTGCAGAAAGACCACCATGCCATGCGATGAAAGGAAGATAAGCTGAAATTATAGTAGTGTTACTGGTCTGAGCTAACCCCCTCACAGTCACACTGCAGAAAGACCACCATGCCATGTGATGAAAGGAAGATAAGCTGAAAATATAGTAGTGTTACTGCTCTGAGCTAACCCCCTCACAGTCATACTGCAGAAAGACCACCATGCCATGTGATGAAAGGAAGATAAGCTGAAAATATAGTAGTGTTACTGCTCTGAGCTAACCCCCTCACAGTCACACTGCAGAAAGACCACCATGCCATGTGATGAAAGGAAGATAAGCTGAAAATATAGTAGTGTTACTGGTCTGATCTAACCCCCTCACAGTCACACTGCAGAAAGACCACCATGCCATGTGATGAAAGGAAGATAAGCTGAAATTATAGTAGTGTTACTGGTCTGAGCTAACCCCCTCACAGTCACACTGCAGAAAGACCACCATGGCATGTGATGAAAGGAAGATAAGCTGAAAATATAGTAGTGTTACTGCTCTGAGCTAACCCCCTCACAGTCACACTGCAGAAAGACCACCATGCCATGCGATGAATGGAAGATAAGCTGAAAATATAGTAGTGTTACTGGTCTGAGCTAACCCCCTCACAGTCACACTGCAGAAAGACCACCATGCCATGTGATGAAAGGAAGATAAGCTGAAAATATAGTAGTGTTACTGCTCTGATCTAACCCCCTCATAGTCACACTGCAGAAAGACCACCATGCCATGTGATGAATGGAAGATAAGCTGAAATTATAGTAGTGTTACTGCTCTGAGCTAACCCCCTCATAGTCACACTGCAGAAAGACCACCATGCCATGCGATGAATGGAAGATAAGCTGAAATTATAGTAGTGTTACTGCTCTGATCTAACCCCCTCACAGTCACACTGCAGAAAGACCACCATGTCATGTGATGAATGGAAGATAAGCTGAAATTATAGTAGTGTTACTGGTCTGAGCTAACCCCCTCATAGTCACACTGCAGAAAGACCACCATGCCATGTGATGAATGGAAGATAAGCTGAAATTATAGTAGTGTTACTAGTCTGAGCTAACCCCCTCATAGTCATACTGCAGAAAGACCACCATGCCATGTGATGAATGGAAGATAAGCTGAAAATATAGTAGTGTTACTAGTCTGAGCTAACCCCCTCATAGTCATACTGCAGAAAGACCACCATGCCATGCGATGAATGGAAGATAAGCTGAAAATATAGTAGTGTTACTGGTCTGAGCTAACCCCCTCACAGTCACACTGCAGAAAGACCACCATGCCATGTGATGAAAGGAAGATAAGCTGAAAATATAGTAGTGTTACTGGTCTGAGCTAACCCCCTCATAGTCACACTGCAGAAAGACCACCATGCCATGCGATGAAAGGAAGATAAGCTGAAATTATAGTAGTGTTACTGGTCTGAGCTAACCCCCTCATAGTCACACTGCAGAAAGACCACCATGCCATGTGATGAATGGAAGATAAGCTGAAATTATAGTAGTGTTACTGCTCTGATCTAACCCCCTCATAGTCACACTGCAGAAAGACCACCATGCCATGTGATGAAAGGAAGATAAGCTGAAATTATAGTAGTGTTACTGCTCTGATCTAACCCCCTCATAGTCATACTGCAGAAAGACCACCATGCCATGTGATGAATGGAAGATAAGCTGAAAATATAGTAGTGTTACTGGTCTGAGCTAACCCCCTCATAGTCACACTGCAGAAAGACCACCATGCCATGCGATGAAAGGAAGATAAGCTGAAATTATAGTAGTGTTACTGGTCTGAGCTAACCCCCTCATAGTCACACTGCAGAAAGACCACCATGCCATGTGATGAATGGAAGATAAGCTGAAATTATAGTAGTGTTACTGCTCTGATCTAACCCCCTCATAGTCACACTGCAGAAAGACCACCATGCCATGTGATGAAAGGAAGATAAGCTGAAATTATAGTAGTGTTACTGCTCTGAGCTAACCCCCTCATAGTCACACTGCAGAAAGACCACCATGCCATGTGATGAAAGGAAGATAAGCTGAAAATATAGTAGTGTTACTGGTCTGAGCTAACCCCCTCATAGTCATACTGCAGAAAGACCACCATGCCATGTGATGAAAGGAAGATAAGCTGAAAATATAGTAGTGTTACTGCTCTGATCTAACCCCCTCATAGTCACACTGCAGAAAGACCACCATGCCATGTGATGAAAGGAAGATAAGCTGAAAATATAGTAGTGTTACTGGTCTGAGCTAACCCCCTCATAGTCATACTGCAGAAAGACCACCATGCCATGTGATGAATGGAAGATAAGCTGAAAATATAGTAGTGTTACTGGTCTGAGCTAACCCCCTCATAGTCACACTGCAGAAAGACCACCATGCCATGTGATGAATGGAAGATAAGCTGAAAATATAGTAGTGTTACTGCTCTGATCTAACCCCCTCACAGTCACACTGCAGAAAGACCACCATGCCATGTGATGAATGGAAGATAAGCTGAAAATATAGTAGTGTTACTGGTCTGAGCTAACCCCCTCATAGTCACACTGCAGAAAGACCACCATGCCATGTGATGAAAGGAAGATAAGCTGAAATTATAGTAGTGTTACTGCTCTGAGCTAACCCCCTCACAGTCATACTGCAGAAAGACCACCATGCCATGCGATGAATGGAAGATAAGCTGAAATTATAGTAGTGTTACTGCTCTGATCTAACCCCCTCATAGTCATACTGCAGAAAGACCACCATGTCATGTGATGAATGGAAGATAAGCTGAAATTATAGTAGTGTTACTGGTCTGAGCTAACCCCCTCATAGTCATACTGCAGAAAGACCACCATGCCATGTGATGAATGGAAGATAAGCTGAAAATATAGTAGTGTTACTGGTCTGAGCTAACCCCCTCATAGTCACACTGCAGAAAGACCACCATGTCATGTGATGAAAGGAAGATAAGCTGAAATTATAGTAGTGTTACTGGTCTGAGCTAACCCCCTCATAGTCACACTGCAGAAAGACCACCATGCCATGTGATGAAAGGAAGATAAGCTGAAATTATAGTAGTGTTACTGCTCTGAGCTAACCCCCTCATAGTCATACTGCAGAAAGACCACCATGCCATGTGATGAATGGAAGATAAGCTGAAATTATAGTAGTGTTACTGCTCTGAGCTAACCCCCTCACAGTCATACTGCAGAAAGACCACCATGCCATGTGATGAAAGGAAGATAAGCTGAAATTATAGTAGTGTTACTGCTCTGATCTAACCCCCTCATAGTCATACTGCAGAAAGACCACCATGTCATGTGATGAATGGAAGATAAGCTGAAATTATAGTAGTGTTACTGGTCTGAGCTAACCCCCTCATAGTCACACTGCAGAAAGACCACCATGCCATGTGATGAATGGAAGATAAGCTGAAATTATAGTAGTGTTACTGGTCTGAGCTAACCCCCTCATAGTCACACTGCAGAAAGACCACCATGTCATGTGATGAAAGGAAGATAAGCTGAAATTATAGTAGTGTTACTGGTCTGAGCTAACCCCCTCATAGTCACACTGCAGAAAGACCACCATGCCATGTGATGAATGGAAGATAAGCTGAAATTATAGTAGTGTTACTGGTCTGAGCTAACCCCCTCATAGTCATACTGCAGAAAGACCACCATGTCATGTGATGAATGGAAGATAAGCTGAAAATATAGTAGTGTTACTGCTCTGAGGTAACCCCCTCATAGTCACACTGCAGAAAGACCACCATGCCATGTGATGAATGGAAGATAAGCTGAAATTATAGTAGTGTTACTGGTCTGAGCTAACCCCCTCATAGTCACACTGCAGAAAGACCACCATGCCATGTGATGAATGGAAGATAAGCTGAAAATATAGTAGTGTTACTGCTCTGAGCTAACCCCCTCATAGTCATACTGCAGAAAGACCACCATGCCATGTGATGAATGGAAGATAAGCTGAAATTATAGTAGTGTTACTGGTCTGAGCTAACCCCCTCATAGTCATACTGCAGAAAGACCACCATGCCATGCGATGAAAGGAAGATAAGCTGAAAATATAGTAGTGTTACTGGTCTGAGCTAACCCCCTCACAGTCACACTGCAGAAAGACCACCATGTCATGCGATGAATGGAAGATAAGCTGAAATTATAGTAGTGTTACTGGTCTGATCTAACCCCCTCATAGTCATACTGCAGAAAGACCACCATGCCATGTGATGAAAGGAAGATAAGCTGAAATTATAGTAGTGTTACTGGTCTGAGCTAACCCCCTCATAGTCACACTGCAGAAAGACCACCATGTCATGTGATGAATGGAAGATAAGCTGAAATTATAGTAGTGTTACTGGTCTGAGCTAACCCCCTCACAGTCACACTGCAGAAAGACCACCATGTCATGCGATGAATGGAAGATAAGCTAAAATTATAGTAGTGTTACTGGTCTGAGCTAACCCCCTCATAGTCACACTGCAGAAAGACCACCATGCCATGTGATGAATGGAAGATAAGCTGAAATTATAGTAGTGTTACTGGTCTGAGCTAACCCCCTCATAGTCACACTGCAGAAAGACCACCATGCCATGTGATGAATGGAAGATAAGCTGAAATTATAGTAGTGTTACTGGTCTGAGCTAACCCCCTCATAGTCATACTGCAGAAAGACCACCATGCCATGTGATGAATGGAAGATAAGCTGAAATTATAGTAGTGTTACTGGTCTGAGCTAACCCCCTCATAGTCATACTGCAGAAAGACCACCATGCCATGCGATGAAAGGAAGATAAGCTGAAAATATAGTAGTGTTACTGGTCTGAGCTAACCCCCTCACAGTCACACTGCAGAAAGACCACCATGTCATGCGATGAATGGAAGATAAGCTGAAATTATAGTAGTGTTACTGGTCTGATCTAACCCCCTCATAGTCATACTGCAGAAAGACCACCATGCCATGTGATGAAAGGAAGATAAGCTGAAATTATAGTAGTGTTACTGCTCTGAGCTAACCCCCTCATAGTCACACTGCAGAAAGACCACCATGTCATGTGATGAATGGAAGATAAGCTGAAATTATAGTAGTGTTACTGGTCTGAGCTAACCCCCTCACAGTCACACTGCAGAAAGACCACCATGCCATGTGATGAATGGAAGATAAGCTGAAATTATAGTAGTGTTACTGGTCTGAGCTAACCCCCTCATAGTCACACTGCAGAAAGACCACCATGCCATGTGATGAATGGAAGATAAGCTGAAATTATAGTAGTGTTACTGCTCTGAGCTAACCCCCTCATAGTCACACTGCAGAAAGACCACCATGCCATGTGATGAATGGAAGATAAGCTGAAAATATAGTAGTGTTACTGGTCTGAGCTAACCCCCTCACAGTCACACTGCAGAAAGACCACCATGCCATGTGATGAATGGAAGATAAGCTGAAATTATAGTAGTGTTACTGCTCTGATCTAACCCCCTCACAGTCATACTGCAGAAAGACCACCATGCCATGTGATGAATGGAAGATAAGCTGAAATTATAGTAGTGTTAATGGTCTGAGCTAACCCCCTCATAGTCACACTGCAGAAAGACCACCATGCCATGCGATGAAAGGAAGATAAGCTGAAATTATAGTAGTGTTACTGGTCTGAGCTAACCCCCTCATAGTCACTGCAGAAAGACCACCATGCCATGTGATGAAAGGAAGATAAGCTGAAAATATAGTAGTGTTACTGGTCTGATCTAACCCCCTCATAGTCACACTGCAGAAAGACCACCATGCCATGCGATGAATGGAAGATAAGCTGAAATTATAGTAGTGTTACTGGTCTGAGCTAACCCCCTCATAGTCACACTGCAGAAAGACCACCATGCCATGTGATGAATGGAAGATAAGCTGAAATTATAGTAGTGTTACTGCTCTGAGCTAACCCCCTCATAGTCATACTGCAGAAAGACCACCATGTCATGTGATGAAAGGAAGATAAGCTGAAATTATAGTAGTGTTACTGGTCTGAGCTAACCCCCTCACAGTCACACTGCAGAAAGACCACCATGCCATGTGATGAAAGGAAGATAAGCTGAAATTATAGTAGTGTTACTGGTCTGAGCTAACCCCCTCATAGTCATACTGCAGAAAGACCACCATGCCATGTGATGAAAGGAAGATAAGCTGAAATTATAGTAGTGTTACTGGTCTGAGCTAACCCCCTCATAGTCATACTGCAGAAAGACCACCATGCCATGTGATGAAAGGAAGATAAGCTGAAATTATAGTAGTGTTACTGGTCTGAGCTAACCCCCTCATAGTCACACTGCAGAAAGACCACCATGCCATGTGATGAAAGGAAGATAAGCTGAAATTATAGTAGTGTTACTGCTCTGAGCTAACCCCCTCATAGTCACACTGCAGAAAGACCACCATGCCATGTGATGAAAGGAAGATAAGCTGAAATTAAAGTAGTGTTACTGGTCTGAGCTAACCCCCTCATAGTCATACTGCAGAAAGACCACCATGCCATGTGATGAAAGGAAGATAAGCTGAAATTATAGTAGTGTTACTGGTCTGAGCTAACCCCCTCACAGTCACACTGCAGAAAGACCACCATGCCATGTGATGAAAGGAAGATAAGCTGAAATTAAAGTAGTGTTACTGGTCTGAGCTAACCCCCTCATAGTCATACTGCAGAAAGACCACCATGCCATGTGATGAATGGAAGATAAGCTGAAATTATAGTAGTGTTACTGGTCTGAGCTAACCCCCTCACAGTCACACTGCAGAAAGACCACCATGTCATGTGATGAATGGAAGATAAGCTGAAAATATAGTAGTGTTACTAGTCTGAGCTAACCCCCTCATAGTCATACTGCAGAAAGACCACCATGCCATGCGATGAATGGAAGATAAGCTGAAAATATAGTAGTGTTACTAGTCTGAGCTAACCCCCTCATAGTCATACTGCAGAAAGACCACCATGCCATGCGATGAATGGAAGATAAGCTGAAATTATAGTAGTGTTACTGCTCTGAGCTAACCCCCTCATAGTCATACTGCAGAAAGACCACCATGCCATGTGATGAAAGGAAGATAAGCTGAAATTATAGTAGTGTTACTGCTCTGAGCTAACCCCCTCACAGTCATACTGCAGAAAGACCACCATGCCATGCGATGAATGGAAGATAAGCTGAAATTATAGTAGTGTTACTGCTCTGATCTAACCCCCTCATAGTCATACTGCAGAAAGACCACCATGTCATGTGATGAATGGAAGATAAGCTGAAATTATAGTAGTGTTACTGCTCTGAGCTAACCCCCTCATAGTCATACTGCAGAAAGACCACCATGCCATGTGATGAAAGGAAGATAAGCTGAAATTATAGTAGTGTTACTGGTCTGAGCTAACCCCCTCATAGTCATACTGCAGAAAGACCACCATGTCATGTGATGAATGGAAGATAAGCTGAAATTATAGTAGTGTTACTGCTCTGAGCTAACCCCCTCATAGTCATACTGCAGAAAGACCACCATGCCATGTGATGAATGGAAGATAAGCTGAAATTATAGTAGTGTTACTGGTCTGAGCTAACCCCCTCATAGTCACACTGCAGAAAGACCACCATGCCATGCGATGAATGGAAAATAAGCTGAAATTATAGTAGTGTTACTGCTCTGAGCTAACCCCCTCATAGTCATACTGCAGAAAGACCACCATGCCATGTGATGAAAGGAAGATAAGCTGAAATTATAGTAGTGTTACTGCTCTGATCTAACCCCCTCACAGTCACACTGCAGAAAGACCACCATGCCATGTGATGAATGGAAGATAAGCTGAAATTATAGTAGTGTTACTGCTCTGAGCTAACCCCCTCATAGTCATACTGCAGAAAGACCACCATGCCATGTGATGAAAGGAAGATAAGCTGAAATTATAGTAGTGTTACTGGTCTGAGCTAACCCCCTCATAGTCACACTGCAGAAAGACCACCATGCCATGCGATGAATGGAAGATAAGCTGAAATTATAGTAGTGTTACTGCTCTGATCTAACCCCCTCATAGTCATACTGCAGAAAGACCACCATGTCATGTGATGAATGGAAGATAAGCTGAAATTATAGTAGTGTTACTGCTCTGAGCTAACCCCCTCATAGTCATACTGCAGAAAGACCACCATGCCATGTGATGAAAGGAAGATAAGCTGAAATTATAGTAGTGTTACTGGTCTGAGCTAACCCCCTCATAGTCACACTGCAGAAAGACCACCATGCCATGCGATGAATGGAAAATAAGCTGAAATTATAGTAGTGTTACTGCTCTGAGCTAACCCCCTCATAGTCATACTGCAGAAAGACCACCATGCCATGTGATGAAAGGAAGATAAGCTGAAATTATAGTAGTGTTACTGCTCTGATCTAACCCCCTCACAGTCACACTGCAGAAAGACCACCATGCCATGTGATGAATGGAAGATAAGCTGAAATTATAGTAGTGTTACTGCTCTGAGCTAACCCCCTCATAGTCATACTGCAGAAAGACCACCATGCCATGTGATGAAAGGAAGATAAGCTGAAATTATAGTAGTGTTACTGGTCTGAGCTAACCCCCTCATAGTCATACTGCAGAAAGACCACCATGCCATGTGATGAATGGAAGATAAGCTGAAATTATAGTAGTGTTACTGCTCTGAGCTAACCCCCTCACAGTCATACTGCAGAAAGACCACCATGCCATGTGATGAATGGAAGATAAGCTGAAATTATAGTAGTGTTACTGGTCTGAGCTAACCCCCTCATAGTCACACTGCAGAAAGACCACCATGCCATGTGATGAATGGAAGATAAGCTGAAATTATAGTAGTGTTACTGGTCTGAGCTAACCCCCTCATAGTCATACTGCAGAAAGACCACCATGCCATGTGATGAATGGAAGATAAGCTGAAATTATAGTAGTGTTACTGGTCTGAGCTAACCCCCTCATAGTCATACTGCAGAAAGACCACCATGCCATGCGATGAAAGGAAGATAAGCTGAAAATATAGTAGTGTTACTGGTCTGAGCTAACCCCCTCACAGTCACACTGCAGAAAGACCACCATGCCATGTGATGAAAGGAAGATAAGCTGAAATTATAGTAGTGTTACTGGTCTGAGCTAACCCCCTCATAGTCACACTGCAGAAAGACCACCATGCCATGTGATGAAAGGAAGATAAGCTGAAATTATAGTAGTGTTACTGGTCTGAGCTAACCCCCTCATAGTCATACTGCAGAAAGACCACCATGCCATGCGATGAAAGGAAGATAAGCTGAAAATATAGTAGTGTTACTGGTCTGATCTAACCCCCTCATAGTCATACTGCAGAAAGACCACCATGCCATGTGATGAAAGGAAGATAAGCTGAAATTATAGTAGTGTTACTGGTCTGAGCTAACCCCCTCATAGTCACACTGCAGAAAGACCACCATGTCATGTGATGAATGGAAGATAAGCTGAAATTATAGTAGTGTTACTGGTCTGAGCTAACCCCCTCACAGTCACACTGCAGAAAGACCACCATGTCATGCGATGAATGGAAGATAAGCTAAAATTATAGTAGTGTTACTGGTCTGAGCTAACCCCCTCATAGTCACACTGCAGAAAGACCACCATGCCATGTGATGAATGGAAGATAAGCTGAAATTATAGTAGTGTTACTGCTCTGAGCTAACCCCCTCATAGTCACACTGCAGAAAGACCACCATGCCATGTGATGAATGGAAGATAAGCTGAAAATATAGTAGTGTTACTGCTCTGAGCTAACCCCCTCATAGTCACACTGCAGAAAGACCACCATGCCATGTGATGAATGGAAGATAAGCTGAAAATATAGTAGTGTTACTGGTCTGAGCTAACCCCCTCACAGTCACACTGCAGAAAGACCACCATGCCATGTGATGAATGGAAGATAAGCTGAAATTATAGTAGTGTTACTGCTCTGATCTAACCCCCTCACAGTCATACTGCAGAAAGACCACCATGCCATGTGATGAATGGAAGATAAGCTGAAATTATAGTAGTGTTAATGGTCTGAGCTAACCCCCTCATAGTCACACTGCAGAAAGACCACCATGCCATGCGATGAATGGAAGATAAGCTGAAAATATAGTAGTGTTACTGGTCTGAGCTAACCCCCTCATAGTCACACTGCAGAAAGACCACCATGCCATGCGATGAAAGGAAGATAAGCTGAAAATATAGTAGTGTTACTGGTCTGAGCTAACCCCCTCATAGTCACACTGCAGAAAGACCACCATGCCATGTGATGAATGGAAGATAAGCTGAAATTATAGTAGTGTTACTGGTCTGAGCTAACCCCCTCATAGTCACACTGCAGAAAGACCACCATGCCATGTGATGAATGGAAGATAAGCTGAAATTATAGTAGTGTTACTGGTCTGAGCTAACCCCCTCATAGTCATACTGCAGAAAGACCACCATGTCATGTGATGAATGGAAGATAAGCTGAAAATATAGTAGTGTTACTGGTCTGAGCTAACCCCCTCATAGTCACACTGCAGAAAGACCACCATGCCATGCGATGAAAGGAAGATAAGCTGAAATTATAGTAGTGTTACTGGTCTGAGCTAACCCCCTCATAGTCACTGCAGAAAGACCACCATGCCATGCGATGAATGGAAGATAAGCTGAAATTATAGTAGTGTTACTGCTCTGAGCTAACCCCCTCATAGTCACACTGCAGAAAGACCACCATGCCATGTGATGAAAGGAAGATAAGATGAAATTATAGTAGTGTTACTGGTCTGAGCTAACCCCCTCATAGTCACTGCAGAAAGACCACCATGTCATGTGATGAAAGGAAGATAAGCTGAAAATATAGTAGTGTTACTGGTCTGATCTAACCCCCTCATAGTCACACTGCAGAAAGACCACCATGCCATGCGATGAATGGAAGATAAGCTGAAATTATAGTAGTGTTACTGCTCTGAGCTAACCCCCTCATAGTCACACTGCAGAAAGACCACCATGCCATGTGATGAAAGGAAGATAAGCTGAAAATATAGTAGTGTTACTGGTCTGATCTAACCCCCTCATAGTCACACTGCAGAAAGACCACCATGCCATGCGATGAATGGAAGATAAGCTGAAATTATAGTAGTGTTACTGCTCTGAGCTAACCCCCTCATAGTCACACTGCAGAAAGACCACCATGCCATGTGATGAATGGAAGATAAGCTGAAATTATAGTAGTGTTACTGCTCTGAGCTAACCCCCTCATAGTCATACTGCAGAAAGACCACCATGCCATGTGATGAAAGGAAGATAAGCTGAAATTATAGTAGTGTTACTGGTCTGAGCTAACCCCCTCACAGTCACACTGCAGAAAGACCACCATGCCATGTGATGAAAGGAAGATAAGCTGAAATTATAGTAGTGTTACTGGTCTGAGCTAACCCCCTCATAGTCATACTGCAGAAAGACCACCATGCCATGTGATGAAAGGAAGATAAGCTGAAATTATAGTAGTGTTACTGGTCTGAGCTAACCCCCTCATAGTCATACTGCAGAAAGACCACCATGCCATGTGATGAAAGGAAGATAAGCTGAAATTATAGTAGTGTTACTGGTCTGAGCTAACCCCCTCACAGTCACACTGCAGAAAGACCACCATGTCATGTGATGAAAGGAAGATAAGCTGAAATTATAGTAGTGTTACTGCTCTGAGCTAACCCCCTCATAGTCATACTGCAGAAAGACCACCATGCCATGTGATGAATGGAAGATAAGCTGAAAATATAGTAGTGTTACTGGTCTGAGCTAACCCCCTCACAGTCACACTGCAGAAAGACCACCATGCCATGTGATGAATGGAAGATAAGCTGAAAATATAGTAGTGTTACTGGTCTGAGCTAACCCCCTCACAGTCACACTGCAGAAAGACCACCATGCCATGTGATGAAAGGAAGATAAGCTGAAATTAAAGTAGTGTTACTGGTCTGAGCTAACCCCCTCATAGTCATACTGCAGAAAGACCACCATGCCATGTGATGAATGGAAGATAAGCTGAAATTATAGTAGTGTTACTGCTCTGATCTAACCCCCTCATAGTCACACTGCAGAAAGACCACCATGCCATGTGATGAAAGGAAGATAAGCTGAAATTATAGTAGTGTTACTGGTCTGAGCTAACCCCCTCATAGTCACACTGCAGAAAGACCACCATGCCATGTGATGAAAGGAAGATAAGCTGAAAATATAGTAGTGTTACTGCTCTGATCTAACCCCCTCATAGTCATACTGCAGAAAGACCACCATGCCATGTGATGAATGGAAGATAAGCTGAAAATATAGTAGTGTTACTGGTCTGAGCTAACCCCCTCACAGTCACACTGCAGAAAGACCACCATGCCATGTGATGAATGGAAGATAAGCTGAAATTAAAGTAGTGTTACTGGTCTGAGCTAACCCCCTCATAGTCACACTGCAGAAAGACCACCATGCCATGTGATGAAAGGAAGATAAGCTGAAATTATAGTAGTGTTACTGGTCTGAGCTAACCCCCTCATAGTCACACTGCAGAAAGACCACCATGCCATGTGATGAAAGGAAGATAAGCTGAAAATATAGTAGTGTTACTGCTCTGATCTAACCCCCTCACAGTCACACTGCAGAAAGACCACCATGTCATGTGATGAATGGAAGATAAGCTGAAAATATAGTAGTGTTACTAGTCTGAGCTAACCCCCTCATAGTCATACTGCAGAAAGACCACCATGCCATGTGATGAAAGGAAGATAAGCTGAAATTATAGTAGTGTTACTGCTCTGAGCTAACCCCCTCATAGTCATACTGCAGAAAGACCACCATGCCATGTGATGAAAGGAAGATAAGCTGAAAATATAGTAGTGTTACTGGTCTGAGCTAACCCCCTCACAGTCACACTGCAGAAAGACCACCATGCCATGCGATGAATGGAAGATAAGCTGAAATTATAGTAGTGTTACTGCTCTGATCTAACCCCCTCATAGTCATACTGCAGAAAGACCACCATGTCATGTGATGAATGGAAGATAAGCTGAAATTATAGTAGTGTTACTGGTCTGAGCTAACCCCCTCATAGTCACACTGCAGAAAGACCACCATGCCATGTGATGAATGGAAGATAAGCTGAAAATATAGTAGTGTTACTGGTCTGAGCTAACCCCCTCATAGTCATACTGCAGAAAGACCACCATGCCATGTGATGAATGGAAGATAAGCTGAAATTATAGTAGTGTTACTGGTCTGAGCTAACCCCCTCATAGTCATACTGCAGAAAGACCACCATGTCATGTGATGAATGGAAGATAAGCTGAAAATATAGTAGTGTTACTGCTCTGAGGTAACCCCCTCATAGTCACACTGCAGAAAGACCACCATGCCATGTGATGAATGGAAGATAAGCTGAAATTATAGTAGTGTTACTGCTCTGATCTAACCCCCTCACAGTCACACTGCAGAAAGACCACCATGCCATGTGATGAATGGAAGATAAGCTGAAATTATAGTAGTGTTACTGCTCTGAGCTAACCCCCTCATAGTCATACTGCAGAAAGACCACCATGCCATGTGATGAAAGGAAGATAAGCTGAAATTATAGTAGTGTTACTGGTCTGAGCTAACCCCCTCATAGTCACACTGCAGAAAGACCACCATGCCATGTGATGAATGGAAGATAAGCTGAAATTATAGTAGTGTTACTGCTCTGAGCTAACCCCCTCATAGTCACTGCAGAAAGACCACCATGCCATGTGATGAAAGGAAGATAAGCTGAAATTATAGTAGTGTTACTGCTCTGAGCTAACCCCCTCATAGTCATACTGCAGAAAGACCACCATGCCATGTGATGAAAGGAAGATAAGCTGAAATTATAGTAGTGTTACTGCTCTGAGCTAACCCCCTCATAGTCATACTGCAGAAAGACCACCATGCCATGCGATGAATGGAAGATAAGCTGAAACTATAGTAGTGTTACTGGTCTGAGCTAACCCCCTCATAGTCACACTGCAGAAAGACCACCATGCCATGTGATGAAAGGAAGATAAGCTGAAATTATAGTAGTGTTACTGGTCTGAGCTAACCCCCTCATAGTCACACTGCAGAAAGACCACCATGCCATGCGATGAATGGAAGATAAGCTGAAATTATAGTAGTGTTACTGCTCTGAGCTAACCCCCTCATAGTCACACTGCAGAAAGACCACCATGCCATGTGATGAATGGAAGATAAGCTGAAATTATAGTAGTGTTACTGGTCTGAGCTAACCCCCTCATTGTCATACTGCAGAAAGACCACCATGCCATGTGATGAATGGAAGATAAGCTGAAAATATAGTAGTGTTACTGGTCTGAGCTAACCCCCTCATAGTCACACTGCAGAAAGACCACCATGCCATGTGATGAATGGAAGATAAGCTGAAATTATAGTAGTGTTACTGCTCTGAGCTAACCCCCTCATTGTCATACTGCAGAAAGACCACCATGCCATGTGATGAATGGAAGATAAGCTGAAAATATAGTAGTGTTACTGGTCTGAGCTAACCCCCTCATAGTCACACTGCAGAAAGACCACCATGCCATGTGATGAATGGAAGATAAGCTGAAATTATAGTAGTGTTACTGCTCTGATCTAACCCCCTCACAGTCATACTGCAGAAAGACCACCATGCCATGTGATGAATGGAAGATAAGCTGAAATTATAGTAGTGTTAATGGTCTGAGCTAACCCCCTCATAGTCACACTGCAGAAAGACCACCATGCCATGCGATGAATGGAAGATAAGCTGAAATTATAGTAGTGTTACTGGTCTGAGCTAACCCCCTCACAGTCACACTGCAGAAAGACCACCATGCCATGCGATGAATGGAAGATAAGCTGAAATTATAGTAGTGTTACTGCTCTGAGCTAACCCCCTCACAGTCATACTGCAGAAAGACCACCATGTCATGCGATGAAAGGAAGATAAGCTGAAATTATAGTAGTGTTACTGCTCTGAGCTAACCCCCTCACAGTCATACTGCAGAAAGACCACCATGTCATGTGATGAATGGAAGATAAGCTGAAATTATAGTAGTGTTACTGGTCTGAGCTAACCCCCTCATAGTCACACTGCAGAAAGACCACCATGTCATGTGATGAATGGAAGATAAGCTGAAAATATAGTAGTGTTACTGGTCTGAGCTAACCCCCTCATAGTCACACTGCAGAAAGACCACCATGCCATGCGATGAAAGGAAGATAAGCTGAAATTATAGTAGTGTTACTGCTCTGAGCTAACCCCCTCATAGTCACACTGCAGAAAGACCACCATGCCATGTGATGAATGGAAGATAAGCTGAAAATATAGTAGTGTTACTGGTCTGAGCTAACCCCCTCATAGTCACACTGCAGAAAGACCACCATGCCATGTGATGAATGGAAGATAAGCTGAAATTATAGTAGTGTTACTGCTCTGAGCTAACCCCCTCATAGTCACACTGCAGAAAGACCACCATGCCATGCGATGAATGGAAGATAAGCTGAAATTATAGTAGTGTTACTGGTCTGAGCTAACCCCCTCATAGTCACACTGCAGAAAGACCACCATGCCATGTGATGAATGGAAGATAAGCTGAAAATATAGTAGTGTTACTGGTCTGAGCTAACCCCCTCACAGTCATACTGCAGAAAGACCACCATGTCATGTGATGAATGGAAGATAAGCTGAAAATATAGTAGTGTTACTGGTCTGAGCTAACCCCCTCATAGTCATACTGCAGAAAGACCACCATGCCATGTGATGAAAGGAAGATAAGCTGAAATTATAGTAGTGTTACTGGTCTGAGCTAACCCCCTCATAGTCACTGCAGAAAGACCACCATGCCATGTGATGAAAGGAAGATAAGCTGAAAATATAGTAGTGTTACTGGTCTGATCTAACCCCCTCATAGTCACACTGCAGAAAGACCACCATGCCATGCGATGAATGGAAGATAAGCTGAAATTATAGTAGTGTTACTGCTCTGAGCTAACCCCCTCATAGTCACACTGCAGAAAGACCACCATGCCATGTGATGAAAGGAAGATAAGCTGAAATTATAGTAGTGTTACTGGTCTGAGCTAACCCCCTCATAGTCACTGCAGAAAGACCACCATGCCATGTGATGAAAGGAAGATAAGCTGAAATTATAGTAGTGTTACTGGTCTGAGCTAACCCCCTCATAGTCACACTGCAGAAAGACCACCATGCCATGCGATGAATGGAAGATAAGCTGAAACTATAGTAGTGTTACTGCTCTGAGCTAACCCCCTCATAGTCACACTGCAGAAAGACCACCATGCCATGTGATGAAAGGAAGATAAGCTGAAATTATAGTAGTGTTACTGCTCTGATCTAACCCCCTCACAGTCATACTGCAGAAAGACCACCATGTCATGTGATGAATGGAAGATAAGCTGAAATTATAGTAGTGTTACTGCTCTGATCTAACCCCCTCATAGTCACACTGCAGAAAGACCACCATGCCATGTGATGAATGGAAGATAAGCTGAAAATATAGTAGTGTTACTGCTCTGAGCTAACCCCCTCATAGTCACACTGCAGAAAGACCACCATGCCATGTGATGAAAGGAAGATAAGCTGAAATTATAGTAGTGTTACTGCTCTGATCTAACCCCCTCACAGTCATACTGCAGAAAGACCACCATGCCATGTGATGAATGGAAGATAAGCTGAAATTATAGTAGTGTTACTGGTCTGAGCTAACCCCCTCATAGTCACACTGCAGAAAGACCACCATGCCATGCGATGAAAGGAAGATAAGCTGAAATTATAGTAGTGTTACTGCTCTGAGCTAACCCCCTCACAGTCATACTGCAGAAAGACCACCATGTCATGTGATGAATGGAAGATAAGCTGAAAATATAGTAGTGTTACTGGTCTGAGCTAACCCCCTCATAGTCATACTGCAGAAAGACCACCATGCCATGTGATGAAAGGAAGATAAGCTGAAATTATAGTAGTGTTACTGGTCTGAGCTAACCCCCTCATAGTCACTGCAGAAAGACCACCATGCCATGTGATGAATGGAAGATAAGCTGAAAATATAGTAGTGTTACTGGTCTGATCTAACCCCCTCATAGTCACACTGCAGAAAGACCACCATGCCATGTGATGAATGGAAGATAAGCTGAAAATATAGTAGTGTTACTGGTCTGAGCTAACCCCCTCATAGTCATACTGCAGAAAGACCACCATGCCATGTGATGAAAGGAAGATAAGCTGAAATTATAGTAGTGTTACTGGTCTGAGCTAACCCCCTCATAGTCACTGCAGAAAGACCACCATGTCATGTGATGAATGGAAGATAAGCTGAAAATATAGTAGTGTTACTGGTCTGATCTAACCCCCTCATAGTCACACTGCAGAAAGACCACCATGCCATGCGATGAATGGAAGATAAGCTGAAATTATAGTAGTGTTACTGCTCTGAGCTAACCCCCTCATAGTCACACTGCAGAAAGACCACCATGCCATGTGATGAAAGGAAGATAAGCTGAAATTATAGTAGTGTTACTGGTCTGAGCTAACCCCCTCATAGTCACTGCAGAAAGACCACCATGCCATGTGATGAAAGGAAGATAAGCTGAAATTATAGTAGTGTTACTGGTCTGAGCTAACCCCCTCATAGTCACACTGCAGAAAGACCACCATGCCATGCGATGAATGGAAGATAAGCTGAAACTATAGTAGTGTTACTGGTCTGAGCTAACCCCCTCATAGTCATACTGCAGAAAGACCACCATGCCATGCGATGAATGGAAGATAAGCTGAAATTATAGTAGTGTTACTGCTCTGAGCTAACCCCCTCATAGTCACACTGCAGAAAGACCACCATGTCATGTGATGAATGGAAGATAAGCTGAAATTATAGTAGTGTTACTGGTCTGAGCTAACCCCCTCACAGTCACACTGCAGAAAGACCACCATGCCATGTGATGAATGGAAGATAAGCTGAAATTATAGTAGTGTTACTAGTCTGAGCTAACCCCCTCACAGTCACACTGCAGAAAGACCACCATGCCATGTGATGAATGGAAGATAAGCTGAAAATATAGTAGTGTTACTGATCTGAGCTAACCCCCTCATAGTCACACTGCAGAAAGACCACCATGTCATGTGATGAATGGAAGATAAGCTGAAATTATAGTAGTGTTACTGGTCTGAGCTAACCCCCTCACAGTCACACTGCAGAAAGACCACCATGCCATGTGATGAAAGGAAGATAAGCTGAAATTATAGTAGTGTTACTAGTCTGAGCTAACCCCCTCACAGTCACACTGCAGAAAGACCACCATGCCATGTGATGAATGGAAGATAAGCTGAAAATATAGTAGTGTTACTGGTCTGAGCTAACCCCCTCACAGTCACACTGCAGAAAGACCACCATGCCATGTGATGAATGGAAGATAAGCTGAAAATATAGTAGTGTTACTGATCTGAGCTAACCCCCTCACAGTCACACTGCAGAAAGACCACCATGCCATGCGATGAATGGAAGATAAGCTGAAAATATAGTAGTGTTACTGGTCTGAGCTAACCCCCTCACAGTCACACTGCAGAAAGACCACCATGCCATGTGATGAAAGGAAGATAAGCTGAAATTATAGTAGTGTTACTAGTCTGAGCTAACCCCCTCACAGTCACACTGCAGAAAGACCACCATGCCATGTGATGAATGGAAGATAAGCTGAAAATATAGTAGTGTTACTGATCTGAGCTAACCCCCTCATAGTCACACTGCAGAAAGACCACCATGTCATGTGATGAATGGAAGATAAGCTGAAATTATAGTAGTGTTACTGGTCTGAGCTAACCCCCTCACAGTCACACTGCAGAAAGACCACCATGCCATGTGATGAAAGGAAGATAAGCTGAAATTATAGTAGTGTTACTAGTCTGAGCTAACCCCCTCACAGTCACACTGCAGAAAGACCACCATGCCATGTGATGAATGGAAGATAAGCTGAAAATATAGTAGTGTTACTGGTCTGAGCTAACCCCCTCACAGTCACACTGCAGAAAGACCACCATGCCATGTGATGAATGGAAGATAAGCTGAAAATATAGTAGTGTTACTGATCTGAGCTAACCCCCTCACAGTCACACTGCAGAAAGACCACCATGCCATGCGATGAATGGAAGATAAGCTGAAAATATAGTAGTGTTACTGGTCTGAGCTAACCCCCTCACAGTCACACTGCAGAAAGACCACCATGCCATGTGATGAATGGAAGATAAGCTGAAATTATAGTAGTGTTACTGGTCTGAGCTAACCCCCTCATAGTCACACTGCAGAAAGACCACCATGCCATGCGATGAATGGAAGATAAGCTGAAAATATAGTAGTGTTACTGGTCTGAGCTAACCCCCTCACAGTCACACTGCAGAAAGACCACCATGCCATGTGATGAAAGGAAGATAAGCTGAAAATATAGTAGTGTTACTGGTCTGAGCTAACCCCCTCATAGTCACACTGCAGAAAGACCACCATGCCATGTGATGAATGGAAGATAAGCTGAAAATATAGTAGTGTTACTGGTCTGAGCTAACCCCCTCATAGTCACACTGCAGAAAGACCACCATGCCATGTGATGAAAGGAAGATAAGCTGAAATTATAGTAGTGTTACTGGTCTGAGCTAACCCCCTCATAGTCACACTGCAGAAAGACCACCATGCCATGTGATGAAAGGAAGATAAGCTGAAATTATAGTAGTGTTACTGGTCTGAGCTAACCCCCTCACAGTCACACTGCAGAAAGACCACCATGCCATGTGATGAATGGAAGATAAGCTGAAAATATAGTAGTGTTACTGCTCTGAGCTAACCCCCTCATAGTCACACTGCAGAAAGACCACCATGCCATGTGATGAATGGAAGATAAGCTGAAAATATAGTAGTGTTACTGCTCTGAGCTAACCCCCTCATAGTCACACTGCAGAAAGACCACCATGCCATGCGATGAAAGGAAGATAAGCTGAAAATATAGTAGTGTTACTGATCTGAGCTAACCCCCTCACAGTCACACTGCAGAAAGACCACCATGCCATGTGATGAAAGGAAGATAAGCTGAAATTATAGTAGTGTTACTGGTCTGAGCTAACCCCCTCACAGTCACACTGCAGAAAGACCACCATGCCATGTGATGAAAGGAAGATAAGCTGAAATTATAGTAGTGTTACTGGTCTGAGCTAACCCCCTCACAGTCACACTGCAGAAAGACCACCATGCCATGTGATGAAAGGAAGATAAGCTGAAAATATAGTAGTGTTACTGGTCTGAGCTAACCCCCTCATAGTCACACTGCAGAAAGACCACCATGCCATGTGATGAATGGAAGATAAGCTGAAAATATAGTAGTGTTACTGGTCTGAGCTAACCCCCTCATAGTCACACTGCAGAAAGACCACCATGCCATGCGATGAATGGAAGATAAGCTGAAAATATAGTAGTGTTACTGGTCTGAGCTAACCCCCTCATAGTCACACTGCAGAAAGACCACCATGCCATGTGATGAATGGAAGATAAGCTGAAAATATAGTAGTGTTACTGGTCTGAGCTAACCCCCTCATAGTCACACTGCAGAAAGACCACCATGCCATGTGATGAAAGGAAGATAAGCTGAAATTATAGTAGTGTTACTGGTCTGAGCTAACCCCCTCACAGTCACACTGCAGAAAGACCACCATGTCATGTGATGAAAGGAAGATAAGCTGAAAATATAGTAGTGTTACTGGTCTGAGCTAACCCCCTCATAGTCACACTGCAGAAAGACCACCATGCCATGTGATGAAAGGAAGATAAGCTGAAAATATAGTAGTGTTACTGGTCTGAGCTAACCCCCTCATAGTCACTGCAGAAAGACCACCATGCCATGTGATGAATGGAAGATAAGCTGAAATTATAGTAGTGTTACTGGTCTGATCTAACCCCCTCATAGTCATACCGCAGAAAGACCACCATGCCATGTGATGAAAGGAAGATAAGCTGAAATTATAGTAGTGTTACTGCTCTGAGCTAACCCCCTCATAGTCACACTGCAGAAAGACCACCATGTCATGTGATGAAAGGAAGATAAGCTGAAATTATAGTAGTGTTACTGGTCTGAGCTAACCCCCTCACAGTCACACTGCAGAAAGACCACCATGCCATGTGATGAATGGAAGATAAGCTGAAATTATAGTAGTGTTACTGGTCTGATCTAACCCCCTCATAGTCACACTGCAGAAAGACCACCATGTCATGTGATGAAAGGAAGATAAGCTGAAATTATAGTAGTGTTACTGGTCTGAGCTAACCCCCTCACAGTCATACTGCAGAAAGACCACCATGCCATGTGATGAATGGAAGATAAGCTGAAATTATAGTAGTGTTACTGGTCTGAGCTAACCCCCTCACAGTCATACTGCAGAAAGACCACCATGCCATGTGATGAATGGAAGATAAGCTGAAATTATAGTAGTGTTACTGGTCTGAGCTAACCCCCTCATAGTCATACTGCAGAAAGACCACCATGCCATGTGATGAATGGAAGATAAGCTGAAATTATAGTAGTGTTACTGGTCTGAGCTAACCCCCTCATAGTCACACTGCAGAAAGACCACCATGCCATGTGATGAATGGAAGATAAGCTGAAATTATAGTAGTGTTACTGGTCTGAGCTAACCCCCTCATAGTCATACTGCAGAAAGACCACCATGCCATGTGATGAATGGAAGATAAGCTGAAATTATAGTAGTGTTACTGCTCTGATCTAACCCCCTCATAGTCATACTGCAGAAAGACCACCATGCCATGTGATGAATGGAAGATAAGCTGAAAATATAGTAGTGTTACTGGTCTGAGCTAACCCCCTCACAGTCATACTGCAGAAAGACCACCATGCCATGTGATGAAAGGAAGATAAGCTGAAATTATAGTAGTGTTACTGGTCTGAGCTAACCCCCTCACAGTCATACTGCAGAAAGACCACCATGCCATGTGATGAATGGAAGATAAGCTGAAATTATAGTAGTGTTACTGGTCTGAGCTAACCCCCTCATAGTCATACTGCAGAAAGACCACCATGCCATGTGATGAATGGAAGATAAGCTGAAATTATAGTAGTGTTACTGGTCTGAGCTAACCCCCTCATAGTCACACTGCAGAAAGACCACCATGCCATGTGATGAATGGAAGATAAGCTGAAATTATAGTAGTGTTACTGCTCTGAGCTAACCCCCTCACAGTCACACTGCAGAAAGACCACCATGTCATGTGATGAATGGAAGATAAGCTGAAAATATAGTAGTGTTACTGGTCTGAGCTAACCCCCTCATAGTCATACTGCAGAAAGACCACCATGCCATGTGATGAATGGAAGATAAGCTGAAATTATAGTAGTGTTACTGCTCTGATCTAACCCCCTCATAGTCATACTGCAGAAAGACCACCATGCCATGTGATGAATGGAAGATAAGCTGAAAATATAGTAGTGTTACTGGTCTGAGCTAACCCCCTCACAGTCACACTGCAGAAAGACCACCATGCCATGTGATGAATGGAAGATAAGCTGAAATTATAGTAGTGTTACTGGTCTGAGCTAACCCCCTCACAGTCATACTGCAGAAAGACCACCATGCCATGTGATGAAAGGAAGATAAGCTGAAATTATAGTAGTGTTACTGCTCTGAGCTAACCCCCTCATAGTCACACTGCAGAAAGACCACCATGCCATGTGATGAATGGAAGATAAGCTGAAATTATAGTAGTGTTACTGGTCTGAGCTAACCCCCTCACAGTCACACTGCAGAAAGACCACCATGCCATGTGATGAAAGGAAGATAAGCTGAAATTATAGTAGTGTTACTGCTCTGATCTAACCCCCTCATAGTCATACTGCAGAAAGACCACCATGCCATGTGATGAAAGGAAGATAAGCTGAAAATATAGTAGTGTTACTGATCTGAGCTAACCCCCTCATAGTCACACTGCAGAAAGACCACCATGCCATGTGATGAAAGGAAGATAAGCTGAAAATATAGTAGTGTTACTGATCTGAGCTAACCCCCTCATAGTCACACTGCAGAAAGACCACCATGTCATGTGATGAATGGAAGATAAGCTGAAATTATAGTAGTGTTACTGCTCTGATCTAACCCCCTCATAGTCATACTGCAGAAAGACCACCATGCCATGTGATGAAAGGAAGATAAGCTGAAATTATAGTAGTGTTACTGGTCTGAGCTAACCCCCTCATAGTCATACTGCAGAAAGACCACCATGCCATGTGATGAATGGAAGATAAGCTGAAAATATAGTAGTGTTACTGGTCTGAGCTAACCCCCTCACAGTCACACTGCAGAAAGACCACCATGCCATGTGATGAATGGAAGATAAGCTGAAATTATAGTAGTGTTACTGGTCTGAGCTAACCCCCTCACAGTCACACTGCAGAAAGACCACCATGCCATGTGATGAAAGGAAGATAAGCTGAAATTATAGTAGTGTTACTGGTCTGAGCTAACCCCCTCATAGTCATACTGCAGAAAGACCACCATGCCATGTGATGAAAGGAAGATAAGCTGAAAATATAGTAGTGTTACTGGTCTGAGCTAACCCCCTCATAGTCATACTGCAGAAAGACCACCATGCCATGTGATGAAAGGAAGATAAGCTGAAATTATAGTAGTGTTACTGGTCTGAGCTAACCCCCTCATAGTCATACTGCAGAAAGACCACCATGCCATGTGATGAAAGGAAGATAAGCTGAAATTATAGTAGTGTTACTGCTCTGAGCTAACCCCCTCACAGTCATACTGCAGAAAGACCACCATGCCATGTGATGAATGGAAGATAAGCTGAAAATATAGTAGTGTTACTGATCTGAGCTAACCCCCTCACAGTCATACTGCAGAAAGACCACCATGCCATGTGATGAATGGAAGATAAGCTGAAAATATAGTAGTGTTACTGGTCTGAGCTAACCCCCTCACAGTCACACTGCAGAAAGACCACCATGCCATGTGATGAAAGGAAGATAAGCTGAAAATATAGTAGTGTTACTGATCTGAGCTAACCCCCTCACAGTCATACTGCAGAAAGACCACCATGCCATGCGATGAAAGGAAGATAAGCTGAAAATATAGTAGTGTTACTGATCTGAGCTAACCCCCTCATAGTCACACTGCAGAAAGACCACCATGCCATGTGATGAAAGGAAGATAAGCTGAAAATATAGTAGTGTTACTGATCTGAGCTAACCCCCTCATAGTCACACTGCAGAAAGACCACCATGTCATGTGATGAATGGAAGATAAGCTGAAATTATAGTAGTGTAACTGGTCTGAGCTAACCCCCTCATAGTCATACTGCAGAAAGACCACCATGCCATGTGATGAAAGGAAGATAAGCTGAAATTATAGTAGTGTTACTGCTCTGAGCTAACCCCCTCACAGTCACACTGCAGAAAGACCACCATGCCATGTGATGAAAGGAAGATAAGCTGAAAATATAGTAGTGTTACTGGTCTGATCTAACCCCCTCACAGTCACACTGCAGAAAGACCACCATGTCATGTGATGAAAGGAAGATAAGCTGAAATTATAGTAGTGTTACTGGTCTGAGCTAACCCCCTCACAGTCACACTGCAGAAAGACCACCATGCCATGTGATGAATGGAAGATAAGCTGAAATTATAGTAGTGTTACTGCTCTGAGCTAACCCCCTCACAGTCACACTGCAGAAAGACCACCATGTCATGTGATGAATGGAAGATAAGCTGAAATTATAGTAGTGTTACTGCTCTGATCTAACCCCCTCATAGTCACACTGCAGAAAGACCACCATGCCATGTGATGAAAGGAAGATAAGCTGAAATTATAGTAGTGTTACTGCTCTGATCTAACCCCCTCACAGTCACACTGCAGAAAGACCACCATGCCATGTGATGAAAGGAAGATAAGCTGAAATTATAGTAGTGTTACTGGTCTGAGCTAACCCCCTCACAGTCACACTGCAGAAAGACCACCATGCCATGTGATGAAAGGAAGATAAGCTGAAATTATAGTAGTGCTACTGGTCTGAGCTAACCCCCTCATAGTCATACTGCAGAAAGACCACCATGCCATGCAATGAATGGAAGATAAGCTGAAATTATAGTAGTGTTACTGGTCTGAGCTAACCCCCTCATAGTCATACTGCAGAAAGACCACCATGCCATGTGATGAAAGGAAGATAAGCTGAAATTATAGTAGTGCTACTGGTCTGAGCTAACCCCCTCATAGTCATACTGCAGAAAGACCACCATGCCATGCAATGAATGGAAGATAAGCTGAAATTATAGTAGTGTTACTGGTCTGAGCTAACCCCCTCACAGTCACACTGCAGAAAGACCACCATGCCATGTGATGAATGGAAGATAAGCTGAAATTATAGTAGTGTTACTGGTCTGAGCTAACCCCCTCACAGTCATACTGCAGAAAGACCACCATGCCATGTGATGAATGGAAGATAAGCTGAAATTATAGTAGTGTTACTGGTCTGAGCTAACCCCCTCACAGTCACACTGCAGAAAGACCACCATGTCATGCGATGAAAGGAAGATAAGCTGAAATTATAGTAGTGTTACTGGTCTGAGCTAACCCCCTCATAGTCACACTGCAGAAAGACCACCATGCCATGTGATGAAAGGAAGATAAGCTGAAAATATAGTAGTGTTACTGCTCTGAGCTAACCCCCTCATAGTCACACTGCAGAAAGACCACCATGTCATGCGATGAAAGGAAGATAAGCTGAAATTATAGTAGTGTTACTGGTCTGAGCTAACCCCCTCACAGTCACACTGCAGAAAGACCACCATGCCATGTGATGAATGGAAGATAAGCTGAAATTATAGTAGTGTTACTGCTCTGAGCTAACCCCCTCACAGTCACACTGCAGAAAGACCACCATGTCATGTGATGAATGGAAGATAAGCTGAAATTATAGTAGTGTTACTGCTCTGATCTAACCCCCTCATAGTCACACTGCAGAAAGACCACCATGCCATGTGATGAAAGGAAGATAAGCTGAAATTATAGTAGTGTTACTGCTCTGATCTAACCCCCTCACAGTCACACTGCAGAAAGACCACCATGCCATGTGATGAAAGGAAGATAAGCTGAAATTATAGTAGTGTTACTGGTCTGAGCTAACCCCCTCACAGTCACACTGCAGAAAGACCACCATGTCATGTGATGAATGGAAGATAAGCTGAAATTATAGTAGTGTTACTGCTCTGATCTAACCCCCTCATAGTCACACTGCAGAAAGACCACCATGTCATGTGATGAATGGAAGATAAGCTGAAATTATAGTAGTGTTACTGGTCTGAGCTAACCCCCTCACAGTCACACTGCAGAAAGACCACCATGTCATGTGATGAATGGAAGATAAGCTGAAATTATAGTAGTGCTACTGGTCTGAGCTAACCCCCTCATAGTCATACTGCAGAAAGACCACCATGCCATGCGATGAAAGGAAGATAAGCTGAAATTATAGTAGTGCTACTGGTCTGAGCTAACCCCCTCATAGTCATACTGCAGAAAGACCACCATGCCATGCAATGAATGGAAGATAAGCTGAAATTATAGTAGTGTTACTGGTCTGAGCTAACCCCCTCACAGTCACACTGCAGAAAGACCACCATGCCATGCGATGAAAGGAAGATAAGCTGAAATTATAGTAGTGCTACTGGTCTGAGCTAACCCCCTCACAGTCATACTGCAGAAAGACCACCATGCCATGTGATGAATGGAAGATAAGCTGAAATTATAGTAGTGTTACTGGTCTGAGCTAACCCCCTCACAGTCACACTGCAGAAAGACCACCATGTCATGCGATGAAAGGAAGATAAGCTGAAATTATAGTAGTGTTACTGGTCTGAGCTAACCCCCTCATAGTCACACTGCAGAAAGACCACCATGCCATGTGATGAAAGGAAGATAAGCTGAAAATATAGTAGTGTTACTGCTCTGAGCTAACCCCCTCATAGTCACACTGCAGAAAGACCACCATGTCATGCGATGAAAGGAAGATAAGCTGAAATTATAGTAGTGTTACTGGTCTGAGCTAACCCCCTCACAGTCACACTGCAGAAAGACCACCATGCCATGTGATGAAAGGAAGATAAGCTGAAATTATAGTAGTGTTACTGGTCTGAGCTAACCCCCTCACAGTCACACTGCAGAAAGACCACCATGCCATGTGATGAAAGGAAGATAAGCTGAAATTATAGTAGTGTTACTGGTCTGAGCTAACCCCCTCACAGTCACACTGCAGAAAGACCACCATGCCATGTGATGAAAGGAAGATAAGCTGAAAATATAGTAGTGTTACTGCTCTGAGCTAACCCCCTCACAGTCACACTGCAGAAAGACCACCATGTCATGTGATGAATGGAAGATAAGCTGAAATTATAGTAGTGTTACTGCTCTGATCTAACCCCCTCATAGTCACACTGCAGAAAGACCACCATGTCATGTGATGAATGGAAGATAAGCTGAAATTATAGTAGTGTTACTGGTCTGAGCTAACCCCCTCACAGTCACACTGCAGAAAGACCACCATGCCATGCAATGAATGGAAGATAAGCTGAAATTATAGTAGTGTTACTGGTCTGAGCTAACCCCCTCATAGTCATACTGCAGAAAGACCACCATGCCATGCGATGAAAGGAAGATAAGCTGAAATTATAGTAGTGCTACTGGTCTGAGCTAACCCCCTCATAGTCATACTGCAGAAAGACCACCATGCCATGCGATGAAAGGAAGATAAGCTGAAATTATAGTAGTGCTACTGATCTGAGCTAACCCCCTCACAGTCACACTGCAGAAAGACCACCATGCCATGCGATGAAAGGAAGATAAGCTGAAATTATAGTAGTGCTACTGGTCTGAGCTAACCCCCTCACAGTCATACTGCAGAAAGACCACCATGCCATGTGATGAATGGAAGATAAGCTGAAAATATAGTAGTGTTACTGCTCTGAGCTAACCCCCTCATAGTCATACTGCAGAAAGACCACCATGCCATGTGATGAAAGGAAGATAAGCTGAAATTATAGTAGTGTTACTGCTCTGATCTAACCCCCTCATAGTCACACTGCAGAAAGACCACCATGCCATGTGATGAATGGAAGATAAGCTGAAAATATAGTAGTGTTACTGCTCTGATCTAACCCCCTCACAGTCATACTGCAGAAAGACCACCATGTCATGTGATGAAAGGAAGATAAGCTGAAAATATAGTAGTGTTACTGGTCTGAGCTAACCCCCTCATAGTCATACTGCAGAAAGACCACCATGCCATGTGATGAATGGAAGATAAGCTGAAAATATAGTAGTGTTACTGGTCTGAGCTAACCCCCTCATAGTCATACTGCAGAAAGACCACCATGCCATGTGATGAATGGAAGATAAGCTGAAATTATAGTAGTGTTACTGGTCTGAGCTAACCCCCTCATAGTCACACTGCAGAAAGACCACCATGCCATGTGATGAATGGAAGATAAGCTGAAATTATAGTAGTGTTACTGGTCTGAGCTAACCCCCTCATAGTCATACTGCAGAAAGACCACCATGCCATGCGATGAATGGAAGATAAGCTGAAAATATAGTAGTGTTACTGATCTGAGCTAACCCCCTCACAGTCACACTGCAGAAAGACCACCATGCCATGTGATGAAAGGAAGATAAGCTGAAATTATAGTAGTGTTACTGGTCTGAGCTAACCCCCTCACAGTCATACTGCAGAAAGACCACCATGCCATGTGATGAATGGAAGATAAGCTGAAAATATAGTAGTGTTACTGGTCTGAGCTAACCCCCTCATAGTCACACTGCAGAAAGACCACCATGCCATGTGATGAATGGAAGATAAGCTGAAATTATAGTAGTGTTACTGGTCTGAGCTAACCCCCTCACAGTCACACTGCAGAAAGACCACCATGCCATGTGATGAATGGAAGATAAGCTGAAAATATAGTAGTGTTACTGGTCTGAGCTAACCCCCTCACAGTCATACTGCAGAAAGACCACCATGCCATGTGATGAATGGAAGATAAGCTGAAAATATAGTAGTGTTACTGGTCTGAGCTAACCCCCTCATAGTCACACTGCAGAAAGACCACCATGCCATGTGATGAAAGGAAGATAAGCTGAAATTATAGTAGTGTTACTGGTCTGAGCTAACCCCCTCACAGTCATACTGCAGAAAGACCACCATGCCATGTGATGAATGGAAGATAAGCTGAAAATATAGTAGTGTTACTGGTCTGAGCTAACCCCCTCATAGTCACACTGCAGAAAGACCACCATGCCATGTGATGAATGGAAGATAAGCTGAAATTATAGTAGTGTTACTGGTCTGAGCTAACCCCCTCACAGTCACACTGCAGAAAGACCACCATGCCATGTGATGAATGGAAGATAAGCTGAAAATATAGTAGTGTTACTGGTCTGAGCTAACCCCCTCACAGTCATACTGCAGAAAGACCACCATGCCATGTGATGAATGGAAGATAAGCTGAAAATATAGTAGTGTTACTGGTCTGAGCTAACCCCCTCATAGTCACACTGCAGAAAGACCACCATGTCATGTGATGAATGGAAGATAAGCTGAAATTATAGTAGTGTTACTGGTCTGAGCTAACCCCCTCATAGTCATACTGCAGAAAGACCACCATGCCATGTGATGAATGGAAGATAAGCTGAAAATATAGTAGTGTTACTGGTCTGAGCTAACCCCCTCACAGTCATACTGCAGAAAGACCACCATGCCATGTGATGAATGGAAGATAAGCTGAAAATATAGTAGTGTTACTGGTCTGAGCTAACCCCCTCATAGTCACACTGCAGAAAGACCACCATGTCATGTGATGAATGGAAGATAAGCTGAAATTATAGTAGTGTTACTGGTCTGAGCTAACCCCCTCACAGTCACACTGCAGAAAGACCACCATGCCATGTGATGAATGGAAGATAAGCTGAAAATATAGTAGTGTTACTGGTCTGAGCTAACCCCCTCATAGTCACACTGCAGAAAGACCACCATGTCATGTGATGAATGGAAGATAAGCTGAAATTATAGTAGTGTTACTGATCTGAGCTAACCCCCTCATAGTCACACTGCAGAAAGACCACCATGCCATGTGATGAAAGGAAGATAAGCTGAAATTATAGTAGTGTTACTGGTCTGAGCTAACCCCCTCACAGTCACACTGCAGAAAGACCACCATGCCATGTGATGAAAGGAAGATAAGCTGAAATTATAGTAGTGTTACTGGTCTGAGCTAACCCCCTCATAGTCACACTGCAGAAAGACCACCATGCCATGTGATGAAAGGAAGATAAGCTGAAATTATAGTAGTGTTACTGATCTGAGCTAACCCCCTCATAGTCATACTGCAGAAAGACCACCATGCCATGTGATGAATGGAAGATAAGCTGAAATTATAGTAGTGTTACTGGTCTGAGCTAACCCCCTCACAGTCATACTGCAGAAAGACCACCATGTCATGTGATGAATGGAAGATAAGCTGAAAATATAGTAGTGTTACTGATCTGAGCTAACCCCCTCATAGTCATACTGCAGAAAGACCACCATGCCATGTGATGAATGGAAGATAAGCTGAAAATATAGTAGTGTTACTGCTCTGAGCTAACCCCCTCATAGTCACACTGCAGAAAGACCACCATGCCATGTGATGAAAGGAAGATAAGCTGAAATTATAGTAGTGTTACTGGTCTGAGCTAACCCCCTCACAGTCACACTGCAGAAAGACCACCATGCCATGTGATGAAAGGAAGATAAGCTGAAATTATAGTAGTGTTACTGGTCTGAGCTAACCCCCTCACAGTCACACTGCAGAAAGACCACCATGCCATGTGATGAATGGAAGATAAGCTGAAATTATAGTAGTGTTACTGCTCTGAGCTAACCCCCTCACAGTCACACTGCAGAAAGACCACCATGCCATGTGATGAAAGGAAGATAAGCTGAAATTATAGTAGTGTTACTGGTCTGAGCTAACCCCCTCACAGTCACACTGCAGAAAGACCACCATGCCATGTGATGAAAGGAAGATAAGCTGAAATTATAGTAGTGTTACTGATCTGAGCTAACCCCCTCATAGTCATACTGCAGAAAGACCACCATGCCATGTGATGAATGGAAGATAAGCTGAAATTATAGTAGTGTTACTGGTCTGAGCTAACCCCCTCACAGTCATACTGCAGAAAGACCACCATGTCATGTGATGAATGGAAGATAAGCTGAAAATATAGTAGTGTTACTGATCTGAGCTAACCCCCTCATAGTCATACTGCAGAAAGACCACCATGCCATGTGATGAATGGAAGATAAGCTGAAAATATAGTAGTGTTACTGGTCTGAGCTAACCCCCTCACAGTCATACTGCAGAAAGACCACCATGCCATGCGATGAATGGAAGATAAGCTGAAAATATAGTAGTGTTACTGCTCTGAGCTAACCCCCTCACAGTCACACTGCAGAAAGACCACCATGTCATGTGATGAAAGGAAGATAAGCTGAAATTATAGTAGTGTTACTGGTCTGAGCTAACCCCCTCACAGTCATACTGCAGAAAGACCACCATGCCATGTGATGAATGGAAGATAAGCTGAAATTATAGTAGTGTTACTGGTCTGAGCTAACCCCCTCATAGTCACACTGCAGAAAGACCACCATGCCATGTGATGAATGGAAGATAAGCTGAAATTATAGTAGTGTTACTGGTCTGAGCTAACCCCCTCATAGTCATACTGCAGAAAGACCACCATGCCATGTGATGAATGGAAGATAAGCTGAAATTATAGTAGTGTTACTGCTCTGAGCTAACCCCCTCATAGTCACACTGCAGAAAGACCACCATGCCATGTGATGAATGGAAGATAAGCTGAAATTATAGTAGTGTTACTGGTCTGAGCTAACCCCCTCATAGTCATACTGCAGAAAGACCACCATGCCATGTGATGAATGGAAGATAAGCTGAAATTATAGTAGTGTTACTGATCTGAGCTAACCCCCTCATAGTCATACTGCAGAAAGACCACCATGCCATGTGATGAATGGAAGATAAGCTGAAATTATAGTAGTGTTACTGGTCTGAGCTAACCCCCTCACAGTCAAACTGCAGAAAGACCACCATGCCATGTGATGAATGGAAGATAAGCTGAAATTATAGTAGTGTTACTGCTCTGAGCTAACCCCCTCATAGTCACACTGCAGAAAGACCACCATGCCATGTGATGAATGGAAGATAAGCTGAAATTATAGTAGTGTTACTGGTCTGAGCTAACCCCCTCACAGTCAAACTGCAGAAAGACCACCATGCCATGTGATGAATGGAAGATAAGCTGAAATTATAGTAGTGTTACTGCTCTGAGCTAACCCCCTCATAGTCACACTGCAGAAAGACCACCATGCCATGTGATGAATGGAAGATAAGCTGAAAATATAGTAGTGTTACTGCTCTGAGCTAACCCCCTCATAGTCACACTGCAGAAAGACCACCATGTCATGTGATGAATGGAAGATAAGCTGAAATTATAGTAGTGTTACTGGTCTGAGCTAACCCCCTCATAGTCACACTGCAGAAAGACCACCATGTCATGTGATGAATGGAAGATAAGCTGAAATTATAGTAGTGTTACTGCTCTGAGCTAACCCCCTCATAGTCACACTGCAGAAAGACCACCATGCCATGTGATGAATGGAAGATAAGCTGAAATTATAGTAGTGTTACTGGTCTGAGCTAACCCCCTCACAGTCAAACTGCAGAAAGACCACCATGCCATGTGATGAATGGAAGATAAGCTGAAATTATAGTAGTGTTACTGCTCTGAGCTAACCCCCTCATAGTCACACTGCAGAAAGACCACCATGCCATGTGATGAAAGGAAGATAAGCTGAAATTATAGTAGTGTTACTGGTCTGAGCTAACCCCCTCACAGTCACACTGCAGAAAGACCACCATGTCATGTGATGAATGGAAGATAAGCTGAAATTATAGTAGTGTTACTGGTCTGAGCTAACCCCCTCATAGTCATACTGCAGAAAGACCACCATGCCATGCGATGAATGGAAGATAAGCTGAAATTATAGTAGTGTTACTGGTCTGAGCTAACCCCCTCATAGTCACACTGCAGAAAGACCACCATGTCATGTGATAAATGGAAGATAAGCTGAAATTATAGTAGTGTTACTGGTCTGAGCTAACCCCCTCATAGTCATACTGCAGAAAGACCACCATGCCATGTGATGAATGGAAGATAAGCTGAAATTATAGTAGTGTTACTGCTCTGAGCTAACCCCCTCATAGTCATACTGCAGAAAGACCACCATGCCATGTGATGAATGGAAGATAAGCTGAAATTATAGTAGTGTTACTGGTCTGAGCTAACCCCCTCACAGTCACACTGCAGAAAGACCACCATGCCATGTGATGAATGGAAGATAAGCTGAAATTATAGTAGTGTTACTGCTCTGAGCTAACCCCCTCATAGTCACACTGCAGAAAGACCACCATGTCATGTGATGAATGGAAGATAAGCTGAAATTATAGTAGTGTTACTGGTCTGAGCTAACCCCCTCACAGTCATACTGCAGAAAGACCACCATGCCATGTGATGAAAGGAAGATAAGCTGAAATTATAGTAGTGTTACTGCTCTGAGCTAACCCCCTCATAGTCACACTGCAGAAAGACCACCATGCCATGTGATGAATGGAAGATAAGCTGAAATTATAGTAGTGTTACTGGTCTGATCTAACCCCCTCACAGTCACACTGCAGAAAGACCACCATGCCATGTGATGAATGGAAGATAAGCTGAAATTATAGTAGTGTTACTGGTCTGAGCTAACCCCCTCATAGTCACACTGCAGAAAGACCACCATGCCATGTGATGAAAGGAAGATAAGCTGAAAATATAGTAGTGTTACTGGTCTGAGCTAACCCCCTCATAGTCACACTGCAGAAAGACCACCATGCCATGTGATGAATGGAAGATAAGCTGAAATTATAGTAGTGTTACTGGTCTGAGCTAACCCCCTCATAGTCACACTGCAGAAAGACCACCATGCCATGTGATGAAAGGAAGATAAGCTGAAAATATAGTAGTGTTACTGATCTGAGCTAACCCCCTCATAGTCACACTGCAGAAAGACCACCATGTCATGTGATGAATGGAAGATAAGCTGAAATTATAGTAGTGTTACTGCTCTGAGCTAACCCCCTCATAGTCACACTGCAGAAAGACCACCATGCCATGTGATGAATGGAAGATAAGCTGAAATTATAGTAGTGTTACTGGTCTGAGCTAACCCCCTCATAGTCACACTGCAGAAAGACCACCATGCCATGTGATGAAAGGAAGATAAGCTGAAATTATAGTAGTGTTACTGGTCTGAGCTAACCCCCTCATAGTCATACTGCAGAAAGACCACCATGTCATGTGATGAAAGGAAGATAAGCTGAAATTATAGTAGTGTTACTGGTCTGAGCTAACCCCCTCATAGTCACACTGCAGAAAGACCACCATGCCATGTGATGAATGGAAGATAAGCTGAAATTATAGTAGTGTTACTGGTCTGAGCTAACCCCCTCACAGTCATACTGCAGAAAGACCACCATGCCATGTGATGAATGGAAGATAAGCTGAAATTATAGTAGTGTTACTGGTCTGAGCTAACCCCCTCATAGTCACACTGCAGAAAGACCACCATGTCATGTGATGAAAGGAAGATAAGCTGAAATTATAGTAGTGTTACTGGTCTGAGCTAACCCCCTCACAGTCATACTGCAGAAAGACCACCATGTCATGTGATGAATGGAAGATAAGCTGAAATTATAGTAGTGTTAGTGGTCTGAGCTAACCCCCTCACAGTCATACTGCAGAAAGACCACCATGCCATGTGATGAATGGAAGATAAGCTGAAATTATAGTAGTGTTACTGATCTGAGCTAACCCCCTCACAGTCACACTGCAGAAAGACCACCATGTCATGTGATGAATGGAAGATAAGCTGAAATTATAGTAGTGTTACTGATCTGAGCTAACCCCCTCACAGTCACACTGCAGAAAGACCACCATGTCATGTGATGAATGGAAGATAAGCTGAAATTATAGTAGTGTTACTGGTCTGAGCTAACCCCCTCACAGTCACACTGCAGAAAGACCACCATGCCATGTGATGAAAGGAAGATAAGCTGAAAATATAGTAGTGTTACTGATCTGAGCTAACCCCCTCACAGTCACACTGCAGAAAGACCACCATGCCATGTGATGAATGGAAGATAAGCTGAAATTATAGTAGTGTTACTGGTCTGAGCTAACCCCCTCACAGTCACACTGCAGAAAGACCACCATGCCATGTGATGAAAGGAAGATAAGCTGAAAATATAGTAGTGTTACTGCTCTGAGCTAACCCCCTCATAGTCATACTGCAGAAAGACCACCATGCCATGTGATGAATGGAAGATAAGCTGAAATTATAGTAGTGTTACTGGTCTGAGCTAACCCCCTCATAGTCACACTGCAGAAAGACCACCATGCCATGTGATGAAAGGAAGATAAGCTGAAAATATAGTAGTGTTACTGCTCTGAGCTAACCCCCTCATAGTCATACTGCAGAAAGACCACCATGCCATGTGATGAATGGAAGATAAGCTGAAATTATAGTAGTGTTACTGGTCTGAGCTAACCCCCTCATAGTCATACTGCAGAAAGACCACCATGCCATGTGATGAATGGAAGATAAGCTGAAAATATAGTAGTGTTACTGGTCTGAGCTAACCCCCTCACAGTCACACTGCAGAAAGACCACCATGCCATGTGATGAAAGGAAGATAAGCTGAAATTATAGTAGTGTTACTGCTCTGATCTAACCCCCTCATAGTCACACTGCAGAAAGACCACCATGCCATGTGATGAAAGGAAGATAAGCTGAAAATATAGTAGTGTTACTGATCTGAGCTAACCCCCTCATAGTCACACTGCAGAAAGACCACCATGCCATGTGATGAAAGGAAGATAAGCTGAAATTATAGTAGTGTTACTGGTCTGAGCTAACCCCCTCATAGTCACACTGCAGAAAGACCACCATGTCATGTGATGAATGGAAGATAAGCTGAAATTATAGTAGTGTTACTGGTCTGAGCTAACCCCCTCATAGTCACACTGCAGAAAGACCACCATGTCATGTGATGAAAGGAAGATAAGCTGAAATTATAGTAGTGTTACTGGTCTGAGCTAACCCCCTCATAGTCATACTGCAGAAAGACCACCATGCCATGCGATGAAAGGAAGATAAGCTGAAATTATAGTAGTGTTACTGGTCTGAGCTAACCCCCTCACAGTCATACTGCAGAAAGACCACCATGCCATGTGATGAAAGGAAGATAAGCTGAAATTATAGTAGTGTTACTGGTCTGATCTAACCCCCTCACAGTCATACTGCAGAAAGACCACCATGCCATGTGATGAATGGAAGATAAGCTGAAATTATAGTAGTGTTACTGCTCTGAGCTAACCCCCTCATAGTCACACTGCAGAAAGACCACCATGTCATGTGATGAATGGAAGATAAGCTGAAATTATAGTAGTGTTACTGGTCTGAGCTAACCCCCTCATAGTCACACTGCAGAAAGACCACCATGCCATGTGATGAAAGGAAGATAAGCTGAAAATATAGTAGTGTTACTGGTCTGAGCTAACCCCCTCATAGTCACACTGCAGAAAGACCACCATGTCATGTGATGAATGGAAGATAAGCTGAAATTATAGTAGTGTTACTGGTCTGAGCTAACCCCCTCATAGTCATACTGCAGAAAGACCACCATGTCATGTGATGAATGGAAGATAAGCTGAAATTATAGTAGTGTTACTGCTCTGATCTAACCCCCTCATAGTCACACTGCAGAAAGACCACCATGCCATGTGATGAATGGAAGATAAGCTGAAAATATAGTAGTGTTACTGCTCTGATCTAACCCCCTCATAGTCATACTGCAGAAAGACCACCATGCCATGTGATGAATGGAAGATAAGCTGAAATTATAGTAGTGTTACTGATCTGAGCTAACCCCCTCATAGTCATACTGCAGAAAGACCACCATGTCATGTGATGAATGGAAGATAAGCTGAAATTATAGTAGTGTTACTGGTCTGAGCTAACCCCCTCATAGTCACACTGCAGAAAGACCACCATGCCATGTGATGAATGGAAGATAAGCTGAAATTATAGTAGTGTTACTGGTCTGAGCTAACCCCCTCACAGTCACACTGCAGAAAGACCACCATGCCATGTGATGAATGGAAGATAAGCTGAAATTATAGTAGTGTTACTGGTCTGAGCTAACCCCCTCACAGTCATACTGCAGAAAGACCACCATGTCATGTGATGAATGGAAGATAAGCTGAAATTATAGTAGTGTTACTGGTCTGAGCTAACCCCCTCATAGTCACACTGCAGAAAGACCACCATGCCATGTGATGAATGGAAGATAAGCTGAAATTATAGTAGTGTTACTGGTCTGAGCTAACCCCCTCATAGTCATACTGCAGAAAGACCACCATGTCATGTGATGAATGGAAGATAAGCTGAAATTATAGTAGTGTTACTGGTCTGAGCTAACCCCCTCATAGTCATACTGCAGAAAGACCACCATGCCATGTGATGAAAGGAAGATAAGCTGAAATTATAGTAGTGTTACTGGTCTGAGCTAACCCCCTCACAGTCACACTGTAGAAAGACCACCATGCCATGTGATGAAAGGAAGATAAGCTGAAATTATAGTAGTGTTACTGGTCTGAGCTAACCCCCTCATAGTCATACTGCAGAAAGACCACCATGCCATGTGATGAATGGAAGATAAGCTGAAATTATAGTAGTGTTACTGGTCTGAGCTAACCCCCTCATAGTCACACTGCAGAAAGACCACCATGCCATGTGATGAAAGGAAGATAAGCTGAAATTATAGTAGTGTTACTGGTCTGAGCTAACCCCCTCATAGTCATACTGCAGAAAGACCACCATGCCATGTGATGAATGGAAGATAAGCTGAAATTATAGTAGTGTTACTGATCTGAGCTAACCCCCTCATAGTCATACTGCAGAAAGACCACCATGTCATGTGATGAATGGAAGATAAGCTGAACATATAGTAGTGTTACTGGTCTGAGCTAACCCCCTCATAGTCACACTGCAGAAAGACCACCATGCCATGTGATGAATGGAAGATAAGCTGAAATTATAGTAGTGTTACTGGTCTGAGCTAACCCCCTCATAGTCACACTGCAGAAAGACCACCATGCCATGTGATGAATGGAAGATAAGCTGAAATTATAGTAGTGTTACTGGTCTGAGCTAACCCCCTCATAGTCACACTGCAGAAAGACCACCATGTCATGTGATGAATGGAAGATAAGCTGAAAATATAGTAGTGTTACTGGTCTGAGCTAACCCCCTCATAGTCACACTGCAGAAAGACCACCATGCCATGTGATGAATGGAAGATAAGCTGAAATTATAGTAGTGTTACTGGTCTGAGCTAACCCCCTCATAGTCATACTGCAGAAAGACCACCATGCCATGTGATGAATGGAAGATAAGCTGAAATTATAGTAGTGTTACTGGTCTGAGCTAACCCCCTCATAGTCACACTGCAGAAAGACCACCATGCCATGTGATGAATGGAAGATAAGCTGAAATTATAGTAGTGTTACTGGTCTGAGCTAACCCCCTCATAGTCATACTGCAGAAAGACCACCATGTCATGTGATGAATGGAAGATAAGCTGAAATTATAGTAGTGTTACTGGTCTGAGCTAACCCCCTCATAGTCATACTGCAGAAAGACCACCATGCCATGTGATGAAAGGAAGATAAGCTGAAATTATAGTAGTGTTACTGGTCTGAGCTAACCCCCTCATAGTCACACTGCAGAAAGACCACCATGCCATGTGATGAATGGAAGATAAGCTGAAATTATAGTAGTGTTACTGGTCTGAGCTAACCCCCTCATAGTCACACTGCAGAAAGACCACCATGCCATGTGATGAATGGAAGATAAGCTGAAATTATAGTAGTGTTACTGGTCTGAGCTAACCCCCTCATAGTCACACTGCAGAAAGACCACCATGCCATGTGATGAAAGGAAGATAAGCTGAAATTATAGTAGTGTTACTGGTCTGAGCTAACCCCCTCATAGCCATACTGCAGAAAGACCACCATGCCATGTGATGAATGGAAGATAAGCTGAAATTATAGTAGTGTTACTGGTCTGAGCTAACCCCCTCATAGTCATACTGCAGAAAGACCACCATGCCATGTGATGAAAGGAAGATAAGCTGAAAATATAGTAGTGTTACTGGTCTGAGCTAACCCCCTCATAGTCACACTGCAGAAAGACCACCATGCCATGTGATGAATGGAAGATAAGCTGAAATTATAGTAGTGTTACTGGTCTGAGCTAACCCCCTCATAGTCATACTGCAGAAAGACCACCATGTCATGTGATGAATGGAAGATAAGCTGAAATTATAGTAGTGTTACTGGTCTGAGCTAACCCCCTCATAGTCATACTGCAGAAAGACCACCATGCCATGTGATGAATGGAAGATAAGCTGAAATTATAGTAGTGTTACTGGTCTGAGCTAACCCCCTCATAGTCACACTGCAGAAAGACCACCATGTCATGTGATGAATGGAAGATAAGCTGAAATTATAGTAGTGTTACTGGTCTGAGCTAACCCCCTCATAGTCACACTGCAGAAAGACCACCATGCCATGTGATGAATGGAAGATAAGCTGAAATTATAGTAGTGTTACTGGTCTGAGCTAACCCCCTCATAGTCACACTGCAGAAAGACCACCATGCCATGTGATGAAAGGAAGATAAGCTGAAATTATAGTAGTGTTACTGGTCTGAGCTAACCCCCTCACAGTCACACTGCAGAAAGACCACCATGCCATGTGATGAAAGGAAGATAAGCTGAAAATATAGTAGTGTTACTGATCTGAGCTAACCCCCTCATAGTCACACTGCAGAAAGACCACCATGCCATGTGATGAATGGAAGATAAGCTGAAATTATAGTAGTGTTACTGGTCTGAGCTAACCCCCTCATAGTCACACTGCAGAAAGACCACCATGCCATGTGATGAAAGGAAGATAAGCTGAAAATATAGTAGTGTTACTGGTCTGAGCTAACCCCCTCATAGTCATACTGCAGAAAGACCACCATGCCATGTGATGAATGGAAGATAAGCTGAAAATATAGTAGTGTTACTGGTCTGAGCTAACCCCCTCATAGTCATACTGCAGAAAGACCACCATGCCATGTGATGAATGGAAGATAAGCTGAAATTATAGTAGTGTTACTGCTCTGAGCTAACCCCCTCATAGTCATACTGCAGAAAGACCACCATGCCATGTGATGAATGGAAGATAAGCTGAAAATATAGTAGTGTTACTGGTCTGAGCTAACCCCCTCATAGTCATACTGCAGAAAGACCACCATGCCATGTGATGAATGGAAGATAAGCTGAAAATATAGTAGTGTTACTGATCTGAGCTAACCCCCTCACAGTCATACTGCAGAAAGACCACCATGTCATGTGATGAATGGAAGATAAGCTGAAAATATAGTAGTGTTACTGATCTGAGCTAACCCCCTCATAGTCATACTGCAGAAAGACCACCATGTCATGTGATGAATGGAAGATAAGCTGAAATTATAGTAGTGTTACTGGTCTGAGCTAACCCCCTCATAGTCACTGCAGAAAGACCACCATGCCATGCGATGAAAGGAAGATAAGCTGAAATTATAGTAGTGTTACTGGTCTGAGCTAACCCCCTCACAGTCACACTGCAGAAAGACCACCATGTCATGTGATGAATGGAAGATAAGCTGAAATTATAGTAGTGTTACTGGTCTGAGCTAACCCCCTCATAGTCATACTGCAGAAAGACCACCATGTCATGTGATGAAAGGAAGATAAGCTGAAATTATAGTAGTGTTACTGCTCTGAGCTAACCCCCTCATAGTCATACTGCAGAAAGACCACCATGTCATGTGATGAAAGGAAGATAAGCTGAAATTATAGTAGTGTTACTGGTCTGAGCTAACCCCCTCATAGTCACACTGCAGAAAGACCACCATGCCATGCGATGAAAGGAAGATAAGCTGAAAATATAGTAGTGTTACTGGTCTGAGCTAACCCCCTCATAGTCACACTGCAGAAAGACCACCATGCCATGCGATGAAAGGAAGATAAGCTGAAAATATAGTAGTGTTACTGCTCTGATCTAACCCCCTCATAGTCATACTGCAGAAAGACCACCATGCCATGCGATGAATGGAAGATAAGCTGAAAATATAGTAGTGTTACTGGTCTGAGCTAACCCCCTCATAGTCATACTGCAGAAAGACCACCATGCCATGCGATGAATGGAAGATAAGCTGAAATTATAGTAGTGTTACTGGTCTGAGGTAACCCCCTCATAGTCACACTGCAGAAAGACCACCATGCCATGTGATGAAAGGAAGATAAGCTGAAAATATAGTAGTGTTACTGGTCTGAGCTAACCCCCTCATAGTCACACTGCAGAAAGACCACCATGCCATGCGATGAAAGGAAGATAAGCTGAAAATATAGTAGTGTTACTGGTCTGAGCTAACCCCCTCATAGTCACACTGCAGAAAGACCACCATCCCATGCGATGAATGGAAGATAAGCTGAAAATATAGTAGTGTTACTGGTCTGAGCTAACCCCCTCATAGTCACACTGCAGAAAGACCACCATGCCATGCGATGAATGGAAGATAAGCTGAAATTATAGTAGTGTTACTGGTCTGAGCTAACCCCCTCATAGTCATACTGCAGAAAGACCACCATGCCATGTGATGAATGGAAGATAAGCTGAAAATATAGTAGTGTTACTGGTCTGAGCTAACCCCCTCACAGTCAAACTGCAGAAAGACCACCATGCCATGCGATGAATGGAAGATAAGCTGAAAATATAGTAGTGTTACTGGTCTGAGCTAACCCCCTCATAGTCACACTGCAGAAAGACCACCATGTCATGTGATGAATGGAAGATAAGCTGAAAATATAGTAGTGTTACTGGTCTGAGCTAACCCCCTCATAGTCACACTGCAGAAAGACCACCATGCCATGCGATGAATGGAAGATAAGCTGAAAATATAGTAGTGTTACTGGTCTGAGCTAACCCCCTCATAGTCACACTGCAGAAAGACCACCATGTCATGTGATGAATGGAAGATAAGCTGAAAATATAGTAGTGTTACTGGTCTGAGCTAACCCCCTCATAGTCACACTGCAGAAAGACCACCATGTCATGTGATGAATGGAAGATAAGCTGAAAATATAGTAGTGTTACTGGTCTGAGCTAACCCCCTCATAGTCACACTGCAGAAAGACCACCATGTCATGTGATGAATGGAAGATAAGCTGAAAATATAGTAGTGTTACTGGTCTGAGCTAACCCCCTCATAGTCACACTGCAGAAAGACCACCATGCCATGTGATGAAAGGAAGATAAGCTGAAAATATAGTAGTGTTACTGGTCTGAGCTAACCCCCTCATAGTCACACTGCAGAAAGACCACCATGTCATGTGATGAATGGAAGATAAGCTGAAAATATAGTAGTGTTACTGGTCTGAGCTAACCCCCTCATAGTCACACTGCAGAAAGACCACCATGCCATGTGATGAATGGAAGATAAGCTGAAAATATAGTAGTGTTACTGGTCTGAGCTAACCCCCTCATAGTCACACTGCAGAAAGACCACCATGCCATGTGATGAAAGGAAGATAAGCTGAAAATATAGTAGTGTTACTGGTCTGAGCTAACCCCCTCATAGTCACACTGCAGAAAGACCACCATGCCATGTGATGAATGGAAGATAAGCTGAAAATATAGTAGTGTTACTGGTCTGAGCTAACCCCCTCATAGTCATACTGCAGAAAGACCACCATGCCATGTGATGAATGGAAGATAAGCTGAAAATATAGTAGTGTTACTGGTCTGAGCTAACCCCCTCATAGTCACACTGCAGAAAGACCACCATGCCATGTGATGAAAGGAAGATAAGCTGAAAATATAGTAGTGTTACTGGTCTGAGCTAACCCCCTCATAGTCACACTGCAGAAAGACCACCATGCCATGTGATGAATGGAAGATAAGCTGAAAATATAGTAGTGTTACTGGTCTGAGCTAACCCCCTCATAGTCATACTGCAGAAAGACCACCATGCCATGTGATGAATGGAAGATAAGCTGAAAATATAGTAGTGTTACTGGTCTGAGCTAACCCCCTCATAGTCACACTGCAGAAAGACCACCATGCCATGTGATGAATGGAAGATAAGCTGAAAATATAGTAGTGTTACTGGTCTGAGCTAACCCCCTCATAGTCACACTGCAGAAAGACCACCATGCCATGTGATGAATGGAAGATAAGCTGAAAATATAGTAGTGTTACTGGTCTGAGCTAACCCCCTCATAGTCACACTGCAGAAAGACCACCATGCCATGTGATGAAAGGAAGATAAGCTGAAATTATAGTAGTGTTACTGGTCTGAGCTAACCCCCTCATAGTCACACTGCAGAAAGACCACCATGTCATGTGATGAATGGAAGATAAGCTGAAATTATAGTAGTGTTACTGGTCTGAGCTAACCCCCTCATAGTCACACTGCAGAAAGACCACCATGCCATGTGATGAAAGGAAGATAAGCTGAAATTATAGTAGTGTTACTGGTCTGAGCTAACCCCCTCACAGTCACACTGCAGAAAGACCACCATGCCATGTGATGAATGGAAGATAAGCTGAAAATATAGTAGTGTTACTGGTCTGAGCTAACCCCCTCATAGTCACACTGCAGAAAGACCACCATGTCATGTGATGAATGGAAGATAAGCTGAAATTATAGTAGTGTTACTGGTCTGAGCTAACCCCCTCATAGTCACACTGCAGAAAGACCACCATGCCATGTGATGAAAGGAAGATAAGCTGAAATTATAGTAGTGTTACTGGTCTGAGCTAACCCCCTCACAGTCACACTGCAGAAAGACCACCATGCCATGTGATGAAAGGAAGATAAGCTGAAATTATAGTAGTGTTACTGGTCTGAGCTAACCCCCTCACAGTCACACTGCAGAAAGACCACCATGCCATGTGATGAATGGAAGATAAGCTGAAAATATAGTAGTGTTACTGGTCTGAGCTAACCCCCTCATAGTCACACTGCAGAAAGACCACCATGCCATGTGATGAATGGAAGATAAGCTGAAATTATAGTAGTGTTACTGGTCTGAGCTAACCCCCTCATAGTCACACTGCAGAAAGACCACCATGCCATGTGATGAAAGGAAGATAAGCTGAAATTATAGTAGTGTTACTGGTCTGAGCTAACCCCCTCACAGTCACACTGCAGAAAGACCACCATGTCATGTGATGAATGGAAGATAAGCTGAAATTATAGTAGTGTTACTGGTCTGAGCTAACCCCCTCATAGTCACACTGCAGAAAGACCACCATGCCATGTGATGAAAGGAAGATAAGCTGAAATTATAGTAGTGTTACTGGTCTGAGCTAACCCCCTCACAGTCACACTGCAGAAAGACCACCATGCCATGTGATGAATGGAAGATAAGCTGAAATTATAGTAGTGTTACTGGTCTGAGCTAACCCCCTCATAGTCACACTGCAGAAAGACCACCATGCCATGTGATGAAAGGAAGATAAGCTGAAATTATAGTAGTGTTACTGGTCTGAGCTAACCCCCTCACAGTCACACTGCAGAAAGACCACCATGCCATGTGATGAATGGAAGATAAGCTGAAAATATAGTAGTGTTACTGGTCTGAGCTAACCCCCTCATAGTCACACTGCAGAAAGACCACCATGCCATGTGATGAAAGGAAGATAAGCTGAAATTATAGTAGTGTTACTGGTCTGAGCTAACCCCCTCACAGTCACACTGCAGAAAGACCACCATGCCATGTGATGAAAGGAAGATAAGCTGAAATTATAGTAGTGTTACTGGTCTGAGCTAACCCCCTCATAGTCACACTGCAGAAAGACCACCATGCCATGTGATGAATGGAAGATAAGCTGAAATTATAGTAGTGTTACTGGTCTGAGCTAACCCCCTCATAGTCACACTGCAGAAAGACCACCATGCCATGTGATGAAAGGAAGATAAGCTGAAATTATAGTAGTGTTACTGGTCTGAGCTAACCCCCTCACAGTCACACTGCAGAAAGACCACCATGCCATGTGATGAATGGAAGATAAGCTGAAAATATAGTAGTGTTACTGGTCTGAGCTAACCCCCTCATAGTCACACTGCAGAAAGACCACCATGTCATGTGATGAATGGAAGATAAGCTGAAATTATAGTAGTGTTACTGCTCTGAGCTAACCCCCTCATAGTCACACTGCAGAAAGACCACCATGCCATGTGATGAAAGGAAGATAAGCTGAAATTATAGTAGTGTTACTGGTCTGAGCTAACCCCCTCACAGTCACACTGCAGAAAGACCACCATGCCATGTGATGAATGGAAGATAAGCTGAAAATATAGTAGTGTTACTGGTCTGAGCTAACCCCCTCATAGTCACACTGCAGAAAGACCACCATGCCATGTGATGAATGGAAGATAAGCTGAAAATATAGTAGTGTTACTGGTCTGAGCTAACCCCCTCATAGTCACACTGCAGAAAGACCACCATGTCATGTGATGAATGGAAGATAAGCTGAAATTATAGTAGTGTTACTGGTCTGAGCTAACCCCCTCATAGTCATACTGCAGAAAGACCACCATGCCATGTGATGAATGGAAGATAAGCTGAAATTATAGTAGTGTTACTGGTCTGAGCTAACCCCCTCACAGTCACACTGCAGAAAGACCACCATGCCATGTGATGAATGGAAGATAAGCTGAAAATATAGTAGTGTTACTGGTCTGAGCTAACCCCCTCATAGTCACACTGCAGAAAGACCACCATGTCATGTGATGAATGGAAGATAAGCTGAAAATATAGTAGTGTTACTGGTCTGAGCTAACCCCCTCATAGTCACACTGCAGAAAGACCACCATGCCATGCGATGAAAGGAAGATAAGCTGAAATTATAGTAGTGTTACTGGTCTGAGCTAACCCCCTCATAGTCATACTGCAGAAAGACCACCATGCCATGTGATGAATGGAAGATAAGCTGAAATTATAGTAGTGTTACTGGTCTGAGCTAACCCCCTCACAGTCATACTGCAGAAAGACCACCATGCCATGTGATGAAAGGAAGATAAGCTGAAAATATAGTAGTGTTACTGGTCTGAGCTAACCCCCTCACAGTCACACTGCAGAAAGACCACCATGTCATGTGATGAATGGAAGATAAGCTGAAAATATAGTAGTGTTACTGGTCTGAGCTAACCCCCTCATAGTCACACTGCAGAAAGACCACCATGCCATGCGATGAAAGGAAGATAAGCTGAAATTATAGTAGTGTTACTGGTCTGAGCTAACCCCCTCATAGTCATACTGCAGAAAGACCACCATGCCATGTGATGAATGGAAGATAAGCTGAAATTATAGTAGTGTTACTGGTCTGAGCTAACCCCCTCACAGTCATACTGCAGAAAGACCACCATGCCATGTGATGAAAGGAAGATAAGCTGAAAATATAGTAGTGTTACTGGTCTGAGCTAACCCCCTCACAGTCACACTGCAGAAAGACCACCATGTCATGTGATGAATGGAAGATAATCTGAAAATATAGTAGTGTTACTGCTCTGAGCTAACCCCCTCACAGTCATACTGCAGAAAGACCACCATGCCATGTGATGAATGGAAGATAAGCTGAAAATATAGTAGTGTTACTGCTCTGAGCTAACCCCCTCACAGTCACACTGCAGAAAGACCACCATGTCATGTGATGAATGGAAGATAAGCTGAAAATATAGTAGTGTTACTGCTCTGAGCTAACCCCCTCATAGTCACACTGCAGAAAGACCACCATGTCATGTGATGAAAGGAAGATAAACTGAAAATATAGTAGTGTTACTGGTCTGAGCTAACCCCCTCATAGTCACACTGCAGAAAGACCACCATGCCATGTGATGAATGGAAGATAAGCTGAAATTATAGTAGTGTTACTGCTCTGAGCTAACCCCCTCATAGTCATACTGCAGAAAGACCACCATGCCATGCGATGAATGGAAGATAAGCTGAAATTATAGTAGTGTTACTGGTCTGAGCTAACCCCCTCATAGTCATACTGCAGAAAGACCACCATGTCATGTGATGAAAGGAAGATAAGCTGAAAATATAGTAGTGTTACTGGTCTGAGCTAACCCCCTCATAGTCATACTGCAGAAAGACCACCATGCCATGTGATGAAAGGAAGATAAGCTGAAAATATAGTAGTGTTACTGGTCTGAGCTAACCCCCTCACAGTCACACTGCAGAAAGACCACCATGCCATGTGATGAAAGGAAGATAAGCTGAAATTATAGTAGTGTTACTGGTCTGAGCTAACCCCCTCATAGTCATACTGCAGAAAGACCACCATGCCATGCGATGAAAGGAAGATAAGCTGAAATTATAGTAGTGTTACTGGTCTGAGCTAACCCCCTCATAGTCACACTGCAGAAAGACCACCATGCCATGTGATGAATGGAAGATAAGCTGAAATTATAGTAGTGTTACTGGTCTGAGCTAACCCCCTCATAGTCACACTGCAGAAAGACCACCATGCCATGTGATGAAAGGAAGATAAGCTGAAATTATAGTAGTGTTACTGCTCTGAGCTAACCCCCTCATAGTCACACTGCAGAAAGACCACCATGTCATGTGATGAAAGGAAGATAAGCTGAAATTATAGTAGTGTTACTGGTCTGAGCTAACCCCCTCATAGTCACACTGCAGAAAGACCACCATGTCATGTGATGAATGGAAGATAAGCTGAAATTATAGTAGTGTTACTGGTCTGAGCTAACCCCCTCATAGTCATACTGCAGAAAGAGCACCATGCCATGTGATGAAAGGAAGATAAGCTGAAAATATAGTAGTGTTACTGGTCTGAGCTAACCCCCTCATAGTCACACTGCAGAAAGACCACCATGCCATGTGATGAAAGGAAGATAAGCTGAAAATATAGTAGTGTTACTGGTCTGAGCTAACCCCCTCATAGTCATACTGCAGAAAGACCACCATGCCATGTGATGAATGGAAGATAAGCTGAAAATATAGTAGTGTTACTGGTCTGAGCTAACCCCCTCATAGTCACTGCAGAAAGACCACCATGCCATGCGATGAATGGAAGATAAGCTGAAATTATAGTAGTGTTACTGGTCTGAGCTAACCCCCTCATAGTCACACTGCAGAAAGACCACCATGCCATGTGATGAAAGGAAGATAAGCTGAAATTATAGTAGTGTTACTGGTCTGAGCTAACCCCCTCATAGTCACACTGCAGAAAGACCACCATGCCATGTGATGAATGGAAGATAAGCTGAAATTATAGTAGTGTTACTGGTCTGAGCTAACCCCCTCATAGTCACACTGCAGAAAGACCACCATGCCATGTGATGAAAGGAAGATAAGCTGAAATTATAGTAGTGTTACTGCTCTGAGCTAACCCCCTCATAGTCACACTGCAGAAAGACCACCATGTCATGTGATGAAAGGAAGATAAGCTGAAATTATAGTAGTGTTACTGGTCTGAGCTAACCCCCTCATAGTCACACTGCAGAAAGACCACCATGTCATGTGATGAATGGAAGATAAGCTGAAATTATAGTAGTGTTACTGGTCTGAGCTAACCCCCTCATAGTCATACTGCAGAAAGAGCACCATGCCATGTGATGAAAGGAAGATAAGCTGAAAATATAGTAGTGTTACTAGTCTGAGCTAACCCCCTCACAGTCACACTGCAGAAAGACCACCATGTCATGTGATGAAAGGAAGATAAGCTGAAATTATAGTAGTGTTACTGGTCTGAGCTAACCCCCTCATAGTCACACTGCAGAAAGACCACCATGTCATGTGATGAATGGAAGATAAGCTGAAATTATAGTAGTGTTACTGGTCTGAGCTAACCCCCTCATAGTCACACTGCAGAAAGACCACCATGCCATGTGATGAAAGGAAGATAAGCTGAAAATATAGTAGTGTTACTGGTCTGAGCTAACCCCCTCATAGTCACACTGCAGAAAGACCACCATGCCATGTGATGAAAGGAAGATAAGCTGAAATTATAGTAGTGTTACTGGTCTGAGCTAACCCCCTCATAGTCACACTGCAGAAAGACCACCATGCCATGTGATGAATGGAAGATAAGCTGAAATTATAGTAGTGTTACTGGTCTGAGCTAACCCCCTCATAGTCATACTGCAGAAAGACCACCATGCCATGTGATGAATGGAAGATAAGCTGAAATTATAGTAGTGTTACTGCTCTGATCTAACCCCCTCACAGTCACTGCAGAAAGACCACCATGTCATGTGATGAAAGGAAGATAAGCTGAAATTATAGTAGTGTTACTGGTCTGAGCTAACCCCCTCATAGTCATACTGCAGAAAGACCACCATGCCATGTGATGAATGGAAGATAAGCTGAAATTATAGTAGTGTTACTGGTCTGAGCTAACCCCCTCATAGTCACACTGCAGAAAGACCACCATGCCATGTGATGAAAGGAAGATAAGCTGAAATTATAGTAGTGTTACTGGTCTGAGCTAACCCCCTCATAGTCATACTGCAGAAAGACCACCATGCCATGTGATGAATGGAAGATAAGCTGAAATTATAGTAGTGTTACTGCTCTGAGCTAACCCCCTCATAGTCACACTGCAGAAAGACCACCATGCCATGCGATGAAAGGAAGATAAGCTGAAATTATAGTAGTGTTACTGGTCTGATCTAACCCCCTCATAGTCACTGCAGAAAGACCACCATGCCATGTGATGAAAGGAAGATAAGCTGAAATTATAGTAGTGTTACTGATCTGATCTAACCCCCTCACAGTCACACTGCAGAAAGACCACCATGCCATGTGATGAATGGAAGATAAGCTGAAATTATAGTAGTGTTACTGCTCTGAGCTAACCCCCTCATAGTCACACTGCAGAAAGACCACCATGCCATGCGATGAAAGGAAGATAAGCTGAAATTATAGTAGTGTTACTGGTCTGATCTAACCCCCTCATAGTCACTGCAGAAAGACCACCATGCCATGTGATGAATGGAAGATAAGCTGAAAATATAGTAGTGTTACTGGTCTGATCTAACCCCCTCATAGTCATACTGCAGAAAGACCACCATGCCATGTGATGAATGGAAGATAAGCTGAAAATATAGTAGTGTTACTGGTCTGAGCTAACCCCCTCACAGTCACACTGCAGAAAGACCACCATGCCATGTGATGAAAGGAAGATAAGCTGAAAATATAGTAGTGTTACTGATCTGAGCTAACCCCCTCATAGTCACACTGCAGAAAGACCACCATGCCATGTGATGAAAGGAAGATAAGCTGAAAATATAGTAGTGTTACTGATCTGAGCTACCCCCTCATAGTCACACTGCAGAAAGACCACCATGCCATGTGATGAAAGGAAGATAAGCTGAAATTATAGTAGTGTTACTGGTCTGAGCTAACCCCCTCATAGTCACACTGCAGAAAGACCACCATGCCATGTGATGAAAGGAAGATAAGCTGAAATTATAGTAGTGTTACTGGTCTGATCTAACCCCCTCACAGTCATACTGCAGAAAGACCACCATGCCATGTGATGAAAGGAAGATAAGCTGAAAATATAGTAGTGTTACTGGTCTGATCTAACCCCCTCACAGTCATACTGCAGAAAGACCACCATGCCATGTGATGAATGGAAGATAAGCTGAAAATATAGTAGTGTTACTGGTCTGATCTAACCCCCTCACAGTCATACTGCAGAAAGACCACCATGCCATGTGATGAATGGAAGATAAGCTGAAATT